>NW_021941681.1:0-98614 GCF_902148855.1 Sphaeramia orbicularis
TCATCAAAAAACTCCATAAATCAGAAACTGATCGGAGTTTTGGTGTGAACGTAAACGGACTCAGTGATGATTATACGAACACAAACGCCAGTCTAAGGCTCCGCCCACAGCAGGTCGAACACACAATTAGCATTTTTTGGGTGAAATCCGATTTCTTTGTGTGTCTGAGTCTGAACTGAATGTGACCCTGAAGTGACCCACATGCACTAAAGAGGTCCTGAAGTGACCCACATGCACTAAAGAGGTCCTGAAGTGACCCACATGCACTAAAGAGGTCCTGAAGTGACCCACATGCACTAAAGAGGTCCTGAAGTGACCCACGTGCAATAAAGAGGTCCTGAAGTGACCCACATGCATTAAAGAGGTCCTGAAGTGACCCACATGCAATAAAGAGGTCCTGAAGTGACCCACATGCACTAAAGAGGTCCTGAAAGTGGTCCAGGTCAGATTTAGGACCACATGTGACAGCGGTCCAGGTCAGATTTAGGACCACATATGAAAGTGGCTGGGTCAGATTTAGGACCACATATGACAGTGGTCCGGGTCACATTTAAGACCACATATGAAAGGGTCCAGGTCAGATTTAAGACCACATATGAAAGTGGTCCAGGTCAGATTTAATACCACATATGAAAGTGGTCTGGATCAGAATTAGGACCACTTTCATATGACAATGGTCTGGGTCAGATTAGTGCTGTTCAAACTGTCTGTAATAGATCAGATACAGGTCACATATGTGTCCACTGTGTGTCTTTGTGTTTTCTCTGGTTGTCCTCTGTCTGTCCTCTGGTTGTCCTCTGGTTGTCCTCTGTCTGTCCTCTGGTTGTCCTCTGTTTGTCCTCTGCCTGTCCTCTGGTTGTCCTCTGGTTGTCCTCTGCCTGTCCTCTGGTTGTCCTCTGGTTGTCCTCTGTCTGTCCTCTGTCTGTCCTCTGGTTGTCCTCTGGTTGTCCTCTGCCTGTCCTCTGGTTGTCCTCTGTCTGTCCTCTGTCTGTCCTCTTTGTCCTCTTTCTTTCCTCTGTCTGTCCTCTGTATGTCCTCTTTGTTCTCTTTGTCCTCTGTCTGTCCTCTGTCTGTCCTCTTTGTCCCCTGTCTGTCCCGTCTGTCCTCTTTGTCCCTGTCTGTCCTCTTTGTCCCTGTCTGTCCTCTGTCTGTCCTCTTTGTCCCCTGTCTGTCCTCTGTCTGTCCTCTGTATGTCCTCTTTGTTCTCTTTGTCCTCTTTCTGTCCTCTTTCTGTCCTCTTTCTTTCCTCTCTCTGTCCTCTTTCTGTCCTCTCTCTGTCCTCTTTCTGTCCTCTCTCTGTCCTCTCTCTGTCCTCTCTCTGTCCTCTCTCTGTCCTCTTTCTGTCCTCTTTCTTTCCTCTCTCTGTCCTCTCTCTGTCTTCTCTCTGTCCTCTCTCTGTCCTCTCTCTGTCCTCTTTCTTTCCTCTCTCTGTCCTCTCTCTGTCCTCTTTCTGTCCTCTCTCTGTCCTCTCTCTGTCCTCTTTCTGTCCTCTCTCTGTCCTCTTTGTCCTCTCTCTGTCCTCTCTCTGTCCTCTCTCTGTCCTCTCTCTGTCCTCTTTCTGTCCTCTATCTGTCCTCTGTCTGTCCTCTTTGTCCTCTGTCTGTCCTCTGTCTGTCCTCTGTCTGTCCTCTGGCTGTCCTCTGTCTGTCCTCTGTCTGTCCTCTTTGTCCTCTGTCTGTCCTCTGTCTGTCCTCTTTGTCCTCTGTCTGTCCTCTGTCTGTCCTCTGTCTGTCCTCTGTCTGTCCTCTGTCTGTCCTCTGTCTGTCCTCTGTCTGTCCTCTTTGTCCTCTGTCTGTCCTCTGTCTCTCCTCTTTGTCCTCTGTCTGTCCTCTGTCTGTCCTCTTTGTCCTCTGTCTGTCCTCTGTCTGTCCTCTTTGTCCTCTGTCTGTCCTTTTGTCCTCTGTCTGTCCTCTTTGTCCTCTGTCTGTCCTCTGTCTGTCCTCTTTGTCCTCTGTCTGTCCTCTGTCTCTCCTCTTTGTCCTCTGTCTGTCCTCTTTGTCCTCTGTCTGTCCTCTGTCTGTCTGTCCTCTGTCTGTCCTCTGTCTGTCCTCTGTCTGTCCTCTGGTTGTCCTCTGTCTGTCCTCTGTCTGTCCTCTGTCTGTCCTCTGGTTGTCCTCTGTCTGTCCTCTGTCTGTCTGTCCTCTGTCTGTCCTCTGTCTGTCCTCTGGTTGTCCTCTGGTTGTCCTCTGTCTGTCCTCTGCCTGTCCTCTGGTTGTCCTCTGTCTGTCCTCTGTCTGTCCTCTGCCTGTCCTCTGGTTGTCCTCTGGTTGTCCTCTGTCTGTCCTCTGTCTGTCCTCTGGTTGTCCTCTGGTTGTCCTCTGCCTGTCCTCTGGTTGTCCTCTGCCTGTCCTCTGCCTGTCCTCTGGTTGTCCTCTGGTTGTCCTCTGTCTGTCCTCTAGGGAGCAGACGGTCTCTGTGGTTCAAAACTACACCTATGATGACGGTTGTGAACCGTGCGGCACCGACACCTTCAGCAGGGAACCCTTCGTCGTCATGTTCAGCTCCAACTACCCTGGTAGGCTCTGGACCAGGGGGACAGGGGGACAACATGGGGGACAACGTGGGGACAACGTGGGGGACAGGGGACAATAGATTTATTTTTTGTATAAATATAAACTAATATGGACTAGGAGTGTAAAAAAATATCGGTTCCACAATTTATCATGATACTGTATTCATATTACAAAGTACTGCATCAATATTTGTAGGTATTTAATCAAATGCAGATACTGTGGAGGTTCATTTTTGTTTTTTGGGGGTTTTTTTGTTTTTTTTTATGTATTTTTTGTGAATTCTGCGAGCTCTTTTATTCATATTTTTATGGGTATTTTTCTCTGTTGTTTGTAAACGACAAAAGTACTACTGTGATATACAGGTCATGCATGTAGTTTTTTTTTTTTTTTTTTTTAAATGGATAGGACTGTTTTTTTTAAATAATGGTCGTTTCAGTCGTCCTAAAAGTACTTCTGACTGTCGGAAAGAGGCAGATGTTAGTTCTTTGTTGGAACTGAAACAAAAAAAAATGTAATGGTGTTGGATGATTCAGGGACTGTGCACTAATTAAATTCATTAAATTAATGTTAAAACTGCATTTATCCAAATCCTGCATTTTAAGTTTTAATAGAAAAGTTTTGTGATATAGCATTAGATCCTGTTCTGATCAGATACAGATGTGTTCAGTGTTTGTGCAGATTTCTGGTGTAATTACATTTTCCAAGAAATAATCATTAAAAAAAAAAAAAAAGACAAAACAACCATAAAAGTATTGCCTTGTTAATATAGGTGTGTGTCGACAAGAATCTGGCAATACGATACAAACCACAATACTAGGATCATGATATGATATTCGTATATATCACGATACTGTTAACAAGGTGATATTTTTTTGGTTGTTTTGTCTCTTTTTTAAATGATTATTTCTTGGAAAATTTAATGACACCAGAAAAACACACTAATTCTGTGTTCCAGGCTGTTTTTTGAGCCCTTTAGTCACGACTTCAAACCACGACTCACGACTTTGTAACGTTCCAGGCAAGTCACGCCAAACTGCCTGCGCGCAAGGACTTGTGGAGTTAGATGTAAACAAACCAGCATGGTGGACTGTTATGCTTATTTACAGTCATTTCTATGGCTAAAGCTGTTCGTTTTTTGCTTATTTGAGGGAAACGAGGTGGAAAAACGACGCATAAGGCAAGAGAAGCTGTTCTACCTTTGATGTCATTTGTATATTTGGATTCATATTTGGTATTAATTTATTCTTCCACTCATTGATCTGAAAACTAGCTAACACTAGAGCAGCTGCTGATTATACAGAACATTTGCAGATAAATAATCAGAGCAATACCTTGTTTTAATAAAGAATCTGCATAAACACCTCATCCATGGGGGGGCGCCATTGCTATGTGACGTCAGAACTGGGAGAACATGGATCTAATACGAGTTCACGGGTGGAAGTCCCAGGTCTGACTGAACATTCCAGTGCATTTACACTGGTAGAAGGACGGAAGAACACCAGTTATAGATGGACTGAAGGCAGCATAATACTAAACACATTTGTATCTGATCAGAACAGGATCTAACATCTAACATCTATCTATAAAAACTTAAAATGCAGGATTTGGATAAATACAGTTTTAACATTAATTTAATTAATTTGAATTAGTGCACAGTCCCTGAATCATCCAACACCATTACATTTTTGTTTTGGTACAGTCCCAACAAAAGAACCTCCGCCTCTTTCCGACAATCAAAAGTACTTTTCGGAAATGACCATTATTTAACAAAACTGTCTTACCATTTCAAAAAACTACATGCATGACCTGCAATATCACAATAGTACTTTTGTAGTTTAGAAATAACAGTGAAAAAAACCCATGTGAATATATACATGAAAGAGTTCAAGAATCCCAAAAAATATGAAGAAAAAAGAAAAACAAAACGTGAACCCCTGCCATATCTGTATTTGAATAAATACCTACAATAACGATGCACTACTTTTGAATATCGATACAGTATCATGAAATGAAATATCACGATATATTGCGGAACTGATATTTTCTTACACCTACTTGTTAACAGTATCGTGATATATTCCGATATATCGTAGCATGATCCTAGTATTGTAATTTGTATCGTATGTCCAGATTGTTGCCAATACACAGCCCTAATATGGACACAGATCTGATGCACCTGAATATTGGACACCTGCCTAACCACATACCCCCCCCCCCCCGCTCTGTCCCCTGTCCAGCCGTCAGGACCTTCGTCCTCGTCCCACAGCACACGTCTCCAGACTCTGCGGTGGAGGAAGTGGACGCTCTCTATGATGTGGTGAAGGACGTCCGCCAGCGCTGGAAAACCAACGTAACCACTTCATCCAACACCAGCACACAATAACCAGAGATGTACCGATCCCATATCACTATCGGATATCAGTAAAAAAAAAAGGGCTGATCCGTGTAACTTATCTGAAGTGCTTATTTTATCATCGCGTTACTTTGTCGCACACTTTGCGACGCCACTGTCGATGTGACGGTGAGTTCTTCATCGTGGCACAGATCTGTGGTTGTAGGAAACCAACAGTAACAGTCGTTTATCGCAGAGGCAGCGAACGGCAAAGGGTCGATGACGATGTGATGCTGCACTGCCAATAGTGGTATCGGCTCGACTCGACTCGACTCGACTCGACTCGACTTGGCCTTTTTGCGTTTCCATTATGAACAAGTGTTCAGAGAACGCAAACCTCGGCCACGCACCCTGAACGGTGTGCATGTGTGGACCGACTGTTTCAGTTTAAATTCAACAGTTTCCAGGTTGTTCCAAACAGCAGAAACAGCTGAAGCTCGGTCCCAGTCATGTGTCTGTCCAATTAGATTCAATTCACATCAATATTGGTTGAGTTCTAATTTTAAATGTGTCATAAATGGGTTTTCAATGTTACTGACTTTCTTCTTCTTCATTAAACTTTCCTCTCTCTTCGTGGTATTTGTCCAGTATGGTTCATTCAGAGCGGCGCCCCCTGGTGGATTAACTGACAAACGCTCATTCCAACACATTAAATGTCAGTAGCAGCACTTTGTTCCAGTCAGACTAATGACAACGACAATAAAGCACATTTACAAAAGGAACGAACAACTGGAATGGGATTATTAAGGACTAGTGTCGGTACTCATCAGCTAGTACTCAAATGTAAGTACTTGTACTCAGTCTGGAAAACAGTGGTATCGGTGCATCCCTTCTCAGTACGGTCAAAAGTTTAATGATTGACTGTACACACACACACACACACCACACACACACACACACCTGTATGTTTACTCATCTGATGTTCTTAAGTACAGCCGTTCTATTTCCTGACCAGTTAAAGACACTTTCATTGTCATTTCTTTTTATCGTGACTGTTTTGGTCCAATGACTGATACTTGTTTTTAAAACAGTCACTAGTCTCTTTTCCATTGATCTTCAAATTGCGTGAATAAAACTTGTGCATAAAATAAATGTATTTAATCAAAAAGACAATTTCACCAAAACTCGTTTTTCGATTAAAAGTTTTTACGCTGGTAAGAGGTGGTTTTTTGGGGTGTTGCACAAATAGTATCTCAGACAAAACTGCAACAGAAAGAGCTTTTTCTGCAAGTAGAGTCATGTGAATTTAAAAAAGGGATGCTGACGAACTTTTACAAGTGAAGACACAGGAAACGGAATTATTTTATAATTTAGTCGGAGACAGAGGGGTAATATATAATAATAATGAATCTATCTGTAAATCAACACCAGATTTGTGTTCGTCACCATGTTTATGGATGACTTCTCGTGTCATCTTGTGATAATAAATACACAAATCATTGCATTTGTGATTTAATGGAAAACTGACATTATGCACTTCTGTTATTTTGACATTTAGTAAATATGGGTAAAGTTTTGTGCAGATGTCTGATGGAAAAGCGACCAGTGACACATTAGACTCTTTATGGGTATTTCTTAGTTGAAGTTTTAGAGTGAAAAGTAACTGACATTACCTTAAATAATTCCCAGTTTCTTTGTCTCTGTGCGTCATAAAAGTGAACTGAACAGTGCTATTGGATCAGACAGTATCAGTATCAGCAGATATCAGCAGTCCTGCTATCGGATCAGTACTGGAGCTGAAATATCGGATCGGTACATCCTAAACAATAACCCCAGGTTGACCTGTGAAGCAGGGATGGACATGTATGTGTGTGTGTGTGTGTGTGTTCAGGACATTGTGCTTCTGGGGACTTCAACACTGGCTGTAATTACGTCTCGGGCTCAGACTGGGACAGGATCCGCCTCTTCACAGACCAGAGCTTCCATTGGCTGATCAGCAATGAGGCCGACACCACCGTCTCACACACCGAGTGTGCTTACGACAGGTACACACACACACACACACCACACACACACACGGTTCGATATGGGTTTGTGTACATTAAACCACTTTTACACAGTAGATCCTGTTAAAAAAGGTCAGATGTTGACTCCACCTCCTCCATTGACTGGTTTCCACAGTCAGGAGAACAGGTGAGACAGGCTGGACTTGTACACAGCAGACCTGAGTTCATCAGTCAAAGGGGGGGGTGCAGTGGATAGTGTTGTGTGTAACTTGTGCATCAGAAACACCCTGATACCAAATAAGGTAATTTGACTGTTTTAATACATGTAAATATTGTAAACATTAAAAAGTCATAAAAATCTGCAAAATCTCATGTAAAGTTAGGGTAAAAACTGTATTTAATTATGGAAAATTACCATATTTTTATGAGATGGTTATTTTCTGTTATTTTACAGTATTTTTTCGGCACCCCTGCTGACAGAATGTTACTGTTTTGTTTTGTTTTTTATTATTATTATTTTTACAGTGTACTAAAATAAACCCAGTTCATGAACAGACTCAGATGTACAGATTTTTTTCCACCTCCAGGCTAAAACACACACACATCTGTCGTCTGAATACTTCTTTAACCCGTCGTTCGAATGCATCCAAACCGCAGCGTCTTCTTCTTCTTCTGGTCTCTACAGGATCGTGGTCACTGCTGACATGTTGAAGGGGGTGGAGCCTGGTTCTGCTCAGGTCTACAACTACATGACGGACCTGAAGCTCAGCCACCAGCTGGTACCAACACCTTTAACCCTTTAACCCAGAAACACCCACAGCTACGTTTGTGTCAGCTCCCACATGAATCTTTCTCTCTGTTTAACCCAGTGGTTCCAACTTTGGTCTGTGAGCCCGTTTAACGTCACAAATTTCAGGCAAACCCAGACATTCAACAGAGACTTTTTTTTGGGCTAACATTAATGTGTTTTTGATCATGTAATAGTTTGCTATAATATGTTGCAAATAACGTTAATTTTAGGCAACATTTAGTCTGTATAATGTAAATTTTTATTAGTAAGTTTTAATTTTATTTATTATTTTTTTATAAATTATTACAAATTCCAGGCGACCCCAGACATTCAAAATGGAGACATTTTATTTGCTAAAATTAATTTGGTTTTGATCGTGTAATAGTTTGCTATAATTTGTTGCACATAAATGTTAATTTTAGGCAACATTTAGGCTATATACTGTAAATTTTTATTAGCAAGTTTTAATTTTTTATCAATTACTAGAAATTTCAGGCAACCCTAGACATTCAAAATGGAGACTTTTTTTTGCTAAAATTAATTTGTTTTTGATCGTGTAATAGTTTGCTATACTATGTTGCAAATAAACATTAATTTTAGAGAACATTTAGCCTATATAATGTAAATTTTTATTAGTAAGTTTTAATTTTTTTTTTTTTTTTTTTTTTTAATAAATTACCAGAAATTTCAGGCGACCCCATTTGAATTCCAGGTGACCCCACATGGGGTCCCGCCCTGAGGTTGAAAACACTGATTTAACCTATAATAACTGATTTACCACCCTTTATTATAATATTATCCTCTGTATTTTCTGTTTTTTCAGTGTAAATCATGTATTTTCCCATATTTAACCCCATAAAGACCCAGAGCTACTTTTGTGAGAGTTCCCAAATGAATGTTTGTCCAAATGTAACCGTTCTTATGTAATTTATCACCATGAATCACAGTATAGTCTTCTGTATGTAGCATTTTTCAGTGAATTCATGTATTTTCTATATTTTATTCACTGATCATGTGGATGTTCTTAAAAGCTCAGTTCAAAGTTGGTTATTTTATCAGAAACAGAGAAAACTGATGAAAAAGTGACTTTTTCAGCAAAGACATCATTAACTGCACATTCACCCAGTGTGTCCATCCACTGGCACTGATCCAACTATGGGTTTGACTGGAGAATCAATGTTGGAGAAGATGACGGGTGAATAGGACCTGCACTGTAGCTGTATTATTTACTTTAAGGGGCCAGTAGATTAGCACATCATCCACAAAACAATGAAATTGGATGTTGTTTCTAAAAATGGAAACCCATGGGGCAGCATATACAAAGTAAACAGGATCCAGAATAGAGCCCTGAGGCACCCCAAAGCCTTGAAATTCAACTGTTATTGTATCAGAACAATGAAAACACAACAGAAAGTGTCTTTTTCAGTCCAATCTATCATTAACTGAATATGAACCCAGTGTGTCCATCCACTGGCACTGATCCAACTATGGGTTTATTACTTTTTTCTTCAATTTTGTTCAGTTTGTGGCTTTTTTTTTTTTTTAATATGTTACTTATTATTTTGTTGGTTTATTACAAATTTGTGTTTTTTAATAAGTTTGACTGTTTTTGTTCATTTTGTAGCTTAATTTATTGTTTTTATACTTAATTTAGTCCATTTTCCACATTTATTATTTGTAAATATTTTGTTTTTGTTCAGTTTTATTTATTGTTTTGTTATATTCGACCCAGTGTGTCCATCCACTGTCACTGATCCAACTATGGTTTATTACTTTTTTCTTCAATTTTGTTCATTTGTGGCTTATTTTTTATATGTTACTTATATTTTGTGTGGTTTATTACTAATTTTTGTTCATTTGAATGACCAGTTTGACTGTTTCTGTTCATTTGTTGCTTATTTTTATTATTTTTTTTTTTATACTTAATTTAGTCAATTTTTCCACATTATGTATTATTTTGTAAATATTTAGTTTATTTTTACTTTTTTGTTCAATTTTGTTCAGTTTGTGGCTTAATTTTTTGATATTATTTTATCGGTTTATTGCTCATTTTTCTTCATTTTAATGACATTTTGACTGTTTTTGTCCATTTTGTTGCTTATTCTTTTTTTACTTCATTTAGTCCAGTTTTCCACATTATTTTTTTGTTTTATTTTCTTTTTGTTCTTTTCATTTTTTTTATTAATTAACATAAACCCGTGTGTCCATCCACTGTCTTTGATCCAACTCCATGGGTTTTACTGGTGAATCAATGTTGGACAAGATGACGGTGTTTCCATGGTAACTACGGAGCCTCTGAACGTCTAAATATGGTCATATCTGATGACCATGAACAGATGAAGACTGTATTTGACACCACTTATGTGGGACTCCAGATGGAAATGAACCGTACGGCTATAATCTGTCGTATTTACATGTAAATGTTCATTAATACGAACTGTTCCATTTTAATAATAAATCACTCATTCATTTAATTAATAACAAAACTACTAATGATATTCTAATACAGTGATATTAGTTTGTTTCACAGTTGTTCGGTGTATTTGACTGGAATGTTTCCCGTCTCGTCTTCCAGGCTTTGGCTGTGAGCGACCACTTCCCAGTGGAGGTGAAGCTGATTGGTCGACCTCCATCTGTCTGAGTCACTTCAGACCTTCAGCTGTGACGAACTTCCACCACGAAGGGATGAATTAAACGATCAAAGCTTTTAAATACCCTGTGGAGTGTGTGTGTATTGACTGAACATGTTTTCCTCTCTGTAGACACAGTGACACGGTCCATTAGGTCACGTCACCACAATAATATTACATCTGAAGTGAAGAAAACAAAAATAACTTGTGTTGACAAGTTTTTAACCCATAAAGACCCAAAAATGCAAAACCATCTACTGATCTAAACTGTTTAATACCTGTTCATCCACTAATTCTATCAATACGTGTCAATAATGGGTGTAAATTACAGTTTTGCCTCAGTTATTCATAAGATAAATGTACCAAACTTGAAAAGTGACAATAAAAACAAAATATTTGGAAATAAGGGGAAAAAATTAACCAAAAAACCTTGAAATATGGCATGAAAGTGAATAAATATTTCCAAAGTGAGCAGAAATTAGCAAAATACTTGAAAAATGGGCAGAATTCATTATTTCATAACATCCAGAATGCTGTATTTATTCTGTTCACCCCAAAACCAGAACCATCTACTGATCTAAACTGTTTAATTCCTGTTGATCCACTAATCCTATCAATCCATGTCAATAATTAGTGTCAAATACAGTTCTTCATCTTTTCATGGTCATCAGATATGACCAGATTTGGACATTCAGGCTCCGTAGTTACCGCGGAAACACTGTCATCTTCTACAACACTGATTCACCAGTAAAACCCATGGAGTTGGATCAGTGACAGTGGATGGACACACTGGGTTTGTATTTAAAATAATAATAATGAACAAGAAGTTCAAATAAATAAATACAATAGAAAAAATAGCAAAAAAGTGACTCAAATGTAGAAAAAAAGAATAAACACAAATGAACAAAAATATCCAAAATGATTAATAAAAATGAATAAACTAAAAAATCAGGCCCAAACTGAACACAAAAATAAATAAAATGTGCCGTGAACTTGTTTTTATGTAGAATTACTGATATGTACTGGTGAATTAATAATAATATTAATTGGTAAAACCCATGCAGTTGGATCAGTGCCAGTGGACGGACACACTGGGTTTCTGTTCAGTTCAGGACAGACTGGACTGAAAAAGACACTTTGAATTTACTCTGAGTTTTAATGAACATCTACATGATCAGCCAATTAAATGTAGGAAAATACTGATTTATACTGAAATAATGCAAATACAGAGGATTATTTTCTCATAAATGCTGATAAATCACTTAGGGAATGTTAATATAGTGAAAAATCCTTTAGGAACTGACACAAAAGGAGCTCTGGGTTTTGAAGAGTTCATTTTCTTCCTTTACTGGCCTTACTAAGACATTTTAACCCAATAATGAGTTACTTTTTTTAGATGATACTGAACTAAATTTAATCCTAAATATAAACAAAATTTAAACCCAGTGTGTCCATCCACTGGCATTGATCTGACTCCATTTCATTTATTTATTCCTTTTTTTGCTTATTTTTTGTGCGTTATTTATTATTATTTTGTACATTTTCTTATTCACTTGTGTTCATTTAATTGCTTATTTTATGTATTTTTAATTTTGTTGTCCCTTTTTTATTTTGTCTTCAAATTACTTCAGTTTGTGCCTTATTTTGTCCATTTTGTTGCTTGTATTATCCTTTTTTTTCCCACTTTCAGTACTTTTTTTGCTTATTTTTTCTACAATATTTATTATTTTGTAGGATTTTTTTTTTATGTTTTCATTCATTCTATTTATTATTAATGTACATAAACTTAGTGTCCATCCACTGGCATTGATCCAACCCATTTCAATTTTATTTATTCTTTTTTTTTGCTTGTTTTCTGCGCATTATTTTTTGTACATTTTCTTATTCACTTGTGTTCATTTAATTTCTTATTTACTTATTTTTAATTTTGTTGCCCCTTTTTTTATTTTTGTCTTTAAATTACTTCAGTTTGTGTCTTATTTTGTCCATTTTGTTGCTTGTTTTATCCTTTCTTTGTTTTACTTTAATATTTTTCTGCTATTTTTTTACATTTATTATTTTGTAGGTTTTTGGGTTTTTTTAAAAATAATTTTCATTCATTTTATTTATTATTAATGTACATAAACCCAGTGTGTCCATCCACTGGCACTGATCTAACTCCATTTCAATTTTATTTATTCCTTTTTTTGCTTATTTTCTATGCGTTATTTATTATTTTGTACATTTTCTTATTCACTTGTGTTCACTTAATTTCTTATTTTATATATTTTTAATTTTGTTGTTCCTTTTTTTTTATTTTTGTCTTCAAATTACTTCAGTTTGTGCCTTTTTTGTCCATTTTGTTGCTTGTTTTATCCTTTTTTACTTGTAATATTTTTCTGCTTGTTTTTCTACATTTATTATTTTGTAGGGTTTTTTTTAAATTGTTTTTGTTCATTTTATTTATTATTAATGAACATAAACCCAGTGTGTCCATCCACTGTCATTGATCCACTCCATGGGTTTTCCTGGGGAATCAATGTTGGAGAAGATGACGGTGTTTCCACGGTAACTACGGAGCTTCTAAACGTCCAAATATGGTCAAATCTGATGACCATGAAAAGATGAAGAACTGTATTTACATCAATAACTGACATGTATGACAGGATCAGAGGTTCAGAAGTTACCTAACAGTTCAGATCAGCAGATTCTTTGGTAAATGGAGGTTTGGGTCTTTATGGGTTTACACATGAACCATAAAAATGATCCAAATAACAGTACAGTGATGTTAATCCTTTTAATTACACCAATCAACCTGACACAAACAATAAATTCAATGATCAGTTCTAATCTAGTCAAACCATGACAGTGAAGTTGGCAGGAGTTCCAGGGCCGTCAGAGGCTCCAAACCGCCGTGGGCCCCTTAAGGTGGCGCCTTAAGGTGGCGTCCATCCCTTCATTGGAGGCACTTGGATGATGATGAATCCCCGTTACCTCTGGTGAATCTAGCGCTTTCTCTTTTTGAGCATCTCCAGGTACATGCCGATGGACTTCTGGATGG
Source organism: Sphaeramia orbicularis (assembly GCF_902148855.1). Lineage (NCBI taxonomy): Eukaryota > Metazoa > Chordata > Actinopteri > Kurtiformes > Apogonidae > Sphaeramia > Sphaeramia orbicularis. The sequence continues at coordinate 13,312 of NW_021941681.1, forward strand.
AGTCCTTGGTGATGAAGCTGACGAAGTTCTGGATGTCGGCCTCCCTCTTGGACGTCAGTTTGTCGATGGTCGGCTTCCTCATCATAGACTTGGATCTGTCTGGCGTGGTCTGGAAAGGACACGTGTTCATTATTAGCAAACGGAACCCAACAGTCAAGGCCTTCACTCTCCTTAACCCAGTGGTTCTCAGTCTTTTTCTGTGGGGCCCCCCTTTGGAGCACGAAAAATCTCCAAGCCCCCCTCAACCCCAACAACATTGTACCTGTGGTGCAATTATTACTTTTATTGAAAGAAACCAATATGTAAGAACTTTTTGCTTTTCCCTGAATAATTTGTTGTGTAAATTAAAAATAACGTAGATTTTTGATTGAACAATACAAATGAACTCAACAAGACTGCTCCCTGAGACATATTTTTCAAAATAAAAATAGGAAATGTGTAATTATCTTACAACTATGACAAGACGGTAAAATTTTTTTAGAACAACAAACACATTTTGGTAACAAAGATGAACATTTTAACAATATCAGTGGCTGCAATGAGCCCGTTTACGTTGCACATCTCAGAACATTAAAGTGCAAACTGTACAAACTGTGCAAAACAGAAACACTGCACATTTTTCTTTTCCAGTCAAATCCTTGTCCATTCTCCAAACCTAAACTCTTTATCCAGTCTAGTGACAGATCACCATGGCAGTAGATTTGTTTGTTGTATGTTCCTAAAATGACTCCAGGGTGCTCCAACGCTAAAACATTAGTTCCACCTGCTACATGTTGGAACCTGAAGAAAAATAAACACCTAGGAATGATCCCATGCCCCCCCTGGCAAGCCTTCGTGCCCCCCTGGGGGGGCCCGCCCCACTTTTTGAGAAACACTGCCTTAACCCCTAAGGACCCAGTGTCACAACGGTGGCACTTCCAAAAGGAATTCTTCTCTATATTTAAGCGTCCTTAAATGATTTATCACCATTTACTAGGGCATTAGTGACTCCAGAATTTTTCAGATGGACTTATTTGTCAATAAAGTTGAAGTCGAGTCGACTTGTCATGTGATGGCGTCATCACATTGACAGCGGAGGAACAACACAGACACAGAAGTTCAACAATGAACAACTTGTACTAACGTTCACTGGAACATGACAATGTTCAGTAAAGAGCAGAATAAAAAACTAAGACACAAGCATCAATCCTTCTCAGACATTTAACCAACTAAACATAGGTTAACACCTGGAATCTGTTAAATTTAACTGAACAACATAAAGTGGTTAAAGGTTCAGACAGCGGCAGAAAAGACACACAGCATGTTAGAGAAAAGAGTGCATTGTCTGAATGAACTAAATGAACAGAATAATCCAAACCCACTGTCTGTCCACAGTGTTCTTCAGTATCGGTGGTGCTTCCATGGTTCAGAACATTACTGAGACCAAGTTTAAACAGATCACAGTCAGTTTAGTTCCTACTCTGAGTCGTCTTCTTCCTTCAGTCTTGGTCTTGCACTAGTGATGCACGGGTTGTTTTTTGTTTTTTTTAACCCGCTTTGTGGAATTTTTTTACCTGCCCCACAAATAAAATGACATTTTTTGGACCTGCACCAACCCGACCCGGCTCCGCTGATCCGCACATCACTACCACTCACTGCGCTCCATGTTTTCATGTAGAAATGAGAGTATCCACATGCGCTGAATGAAGGCTCGTGTCCTGTCAGGTGATGGAAGGGACGCAATAACACACGACTAGTCGACTCCTCCGAAGTAACGTCGACTTGTGCCACAGATGTCCACGCGTCAACAAACCGACTCTTCAGTTATTGCCCTACCGTTTACTGTAACATTATCTTCTATCCCTGCTTAGACTGCTACCCCGCGCCCGGCCCCAGATAAAGCAGAAGGTAATGAATGGATGATCTTCTATACTTTGTGTTTTTTCAGTGAAAATCATGCATTTTCCTACATTTAATTTACTGATCATGTAAATGTTCATAAAAGCTCAGAGTAAGGTGTGTTTATTACATCAAGAAAAGAGAAAACTGAAGAAAAACTGATTAATTCAGCAAAATCTCTCATTAACTGAACATAAACCCAGTGTGTCCATCTGCTGTCATTGATCCAACTCCATGGGTTTTGACTGGAGAATCAATGTTGGAGAAGATGACGTGTTTCCACGGTAACTGCGGAGCCTCTGAACATCCAAATATGTCATATCTGATGACCATGAAAAGATGAAGAACTGTATTTTACACCAAATATTTACATGTATTGATTGGATTAGCGGTTCAGAAGTTAAACAGTTTAGATCAGTAGATGCTTTAGGTCGTCAGTGGCTGTTTGGGTCTTTAAGGGTTAAAATAGATTCTAGATAATTCTGAAATTGTAAAATATCTGATATAATCTTTTTTTTTTCTCTTATGAAAGAAAACAGACAGTTGTCATCTGCACTAATTTGGTTTGACTGGGATGAAATGTGATTTTTAAGCTTCAATTCAAACATAAATACAGTGTGTAGACCAATTAGACCAATCCAGTAACACATTCAGATAGTCCAGATTTCTTTTGTACTTTAACAGCGCCCCCTTCAGATACATTTGCATACTGCTTTTCTATGAATTATCTTAGAATAGTCAGTAAGTAAGTACATTTTATTTAAAGAGCACTTTTCACAGACAGAGTCACAAAGTGCTTTATCAATTCAAATCAGAATCAAATTAAGTTTACAGAGACCCAACAGAATCCTCCAGGCAAACACTTGTGACTGGTGACAAGATATTAAGACCTCAGACTGTTTTTATTTAGCCCATATTAAAGTTTCTATGTCTGACATTGATGACTTCTCATGCCTCCCACTGCCTCAGACTGATATCATTATATCACACATTATACACAGGGTGTGATTTGTGTGTGTGTGTGTGTGGGGGGGGGGGGTCAACAGCCCCACTGGTTTTTACATCTCAACTTCTGCTCAATGAATTTCATCCTGTGTGTGTGTGTGGGGGGTATAACCAACCAAGGTTATTATCGTTAATGAAAACTAACAAAATGACGAAAACTAGCACTTCACCGTCCGTCACTTCTCGTCACGTGTCGTTTAGAGTCGTCTTCTGGTCCTCACTCTACCTGGAAACATGCAGACTAAAGCAGCAGAGTCCTGTTTGGGATTTATGGGAATACGACAGCGAGGAAGGAAAAAGATATGAAAATGTAAAATGCGTGCACTTGAAAACCCTCGGCCTGACTTATCAGTGCATGACAAAGTTTTAGAACAGACGGGCCAACGGACGACCAACTGGTGACAATACCCTGGAGCAGAGTGGCTGAGGGGAAAAACGAAACTAAACATTTAGAAAAAACTACAACTAAACAAACTAGCAAACCTGCTCTAAATACTAATTCAAACTAACTGAATTAGAGAAAAAAAAGTCAAAACTAAATCCAACTGAACTATGATGAAAAATCCCAAACCATTAAACCTTGGAACCCACCTGGGATGGCCAACCACTTGGTCATGGTTTGTGTGGCTGTAGTGAGAAACCTGGTCTTCAGGGACCAGCTGGTCCACCAGTCCTATCTTCAAGGCCTCTGCAGGGTTGTACATCTGGCCCAGCTGCAGGGACAGCTCTGTGGTCCGGTGGCCCACGGTGTTGGTCATAGTGTCCTTGAACCTGCACACAGGGCCGCAAAAATAACCCAAATGGTACTGAGACTGAAACTGAAACTGGGCTTTTATTTCAGGATAAACTCTACTTGTTTAAAGGGAAGATGAGACTTGAAGCTGACACTTTATGTCTGTGTTTGATTATGGGGACATTTTACCGACACCAAGGAGGTTCTGTTTTTGCTGGGGTTGGTTTGTCTGTGTGTCCGTGTGCAATAACTTAAAATGTTATGGACGGATGTGGATGAAAATTTCAGGGAATGTTGATACTGGCACAAGGAACAAATGATTAAATTTTGGTGGTGATGGGGGGGGGGGCACAGGGGCCCACTGATCTGCCTTGGTGGAGGTCTGCGCTCTCCAAGTGCTTCTAGTTTATTTTGTATTATTTTGTTGTTTTTTTTAAGCCAGGTCTGTCTCCTGGCGTTTAAGATGTAAAGTCGGTTCAGTCTTTTCCATATGCTTGAGTTTTTGTTTTTGGATATTTAGTTTTTGTCTGTTTGTTGTACCTCAAACCACACAAAGGATGCAAGTCTAAATTAAACCAACACCTACACATTAAGTGACAAGAAAAGAATTCACACATTTAAGCCAACTAAAATTCAAAATCATGTATTGAACAATTAATGGAAAAACACACAAAGTCAACACACAGTTTACCCCCAAAGTCCAAACTCAAAAAAATCCACCAACCAAGCAAAATCAAACACAAAATTTCCACTTTAGGTTTGTAGCAGTCTTTTAGAAAAGGGAAAAAAAAAACAGTTCAGTTTGTTTGAACTAAAAATTCCACTCCGGGTTTTCCACAGTCGAGAATAAAGCAGAAAAAAAATTCAGTTCATCTCAGTTCATTTGTAAAATTAAAAAAACAAAAACAAAACAAAAAAAACCGCACAGTTCAAATTTTTTTGGCTTTGAGAAAAAACACAAATATTTTACTCACGTCCAGTCCTCACAGTCCTATCATTTAGTCAGTCAGTCAGTCCAGTCCGTCTGGGATCTGGACCAGGTTATGGCTGCTGCAGTACTGGTATGGGGACATGACCGGCTTCTGATGCAGAGGATGAGTGGATGAGATGAACCAGTGGAAAACGGAACAGAGATGATGCGGTCTGGAAGCGATATGGTCGATTAAGCGGACATATATGCTGGGGTTAACTGCTGTACTTTGTGTGAAGGCTATGAGCGGTCGCTCTGATGCTTCTACACTCTCCATACTGTGCCGACTGTGGAATGTGGATGTGGGGTATTTAAAAACTGCTGCTAACCGGGAGTGAATGGGGTGAGTGAATGATGTGGTGACGATGTCCGGGGTGTATGTGGAGGCAACCAGGCATGCTACGGGGGCGGGGGCAGGCAGGGGCAGGGGGTTGAACCGCATTACGTAATAAATTCCCGTTATGTAATAAAAGTTCAAAATGTAATAAGAATGTCACGTCATCTTGTACTAAAGCCGCATTATGTAATAAACTGACGCATTTTGTAATAAACTACATCAACGCATTATGTAGTAAATTTTTTTGCATTATGTAGTAAAGTTATTACAATTTGAGAAATTTATTACAAAATGCACTTGACACATTTTTATTTTAAAAAAATGCAATAACATGGTTCATTATGTAGTAACGATCCAAATTAATATTTTCAGAGCAATTTAGAAGAAATTAGTCACAGGAGCTCCAGGTAATGGAATCAGAACTTTAACCACACAGTTTACAGATTAATTTAGCACATTGTTACTCTATTGCCGTGTCAGTTGTGTCTCATACAGTATCTTATGATCTTGGAAAAATGTTCCTTGACACCCTCAGATTGAACAGCAAACATTTATGTGCGTTTTATCAATTTATGTCACAGAGATAAGCTCCAGTCCATTTTCCTGAAAATAAAAATGTGTCAAGTGCATTGTCATAAATTTCTCAAATTGTAATAACTTTACTACATAATGCAAAAAATTTACTACATAATGCAATGAGGTAGTTTATTACAAAATGCGTCAGTTTATTACATAATGCGGCTTTAGTACAAGATGATGTGACATTCTTATTACATTTTGAACTTTTATTACATAATGGAAATTTATTACATAATGCAGCTCAACAGGGTATGCTTGATGAAACTTAACCAAGTTGTCACAATATGAAGGAGTCACAGTGTTTATATGCCCCCCCACACTGTTTATCACAGGATCTGAGGTTTATTACAGGTTTATTATATTATTATTGAAGTACGTATGAGGTATGCTCCTAGTCAGTGTTTTATGTTTGGTTTTAGTTCTGACTTTTGTGTTTTATGTGTAGTTTTAAGTATATTTTTGTTGTGGATGTATGGATGGAATTTCTATTTTGTGTAACTTCTGCTGCTGCTGTCTTGGTCAGGACACTGGAAAAAGAGATTTTTAATCTCAGTGAGCTTTTTCCAGGTTAAATAAATGTTAATAATAATAATAATAATAATAAAATAATACTGAACCACAGGAGAATATGAGCAGAAACCCCAGGCTTCTGTCCTTTTCTATCCTCTTCAGATTATCAGCTCTTACCAGAACGGTGCTACGATGCCCAGCTGAGTCTCATTAAGGCCGATGCTGTAACGAGGGTTGTCGGCCATTATTCTGTAGTCACAGGTCATAGACATGAGACACCCACCTGCAGGACTGGAACCCTGGAGGAAGAGGAGCACAACTGGAAGATCAAACTAATAATAGAATATTTCTGTGTAAATATTACAGTATATGAGGACTGAACACTTCACCAGGAGAGTTAGCCTCATATAACTCAGACACAAATGGACAAAAGTCTGTGGACATGTTGGACACAGGTCTGGGATACAAAACAATAATGATAATGTCAGAATAGTTTTTATTATGGGATAAAAATTATATTGTTTATTAAAATTGATGTTTGTGTGTCCGATCCTCATGACCAGGACATCTGACAGCTGGAGACATGATGTGTCCACATATTTATGTCCATATAGTTTAGAAACATCAGTATTTCACAGAAGTTTAATTGTAGAGTGTTTTATTCATTAAAGTTGAAAACAGGTGAATCAAGACGGAGAGAGGAGGTAATGTTTTATCAGTGGAAGTTAATTGGTGCCAGGATTGTTTCATAGATCAGACTTTATTATTACCAGTAACAGGTGGCTGACACAACGTTAAGTTTAGTTTTCCTTCTGTTATTTGCTTCTTTCACGCCTTTTACTGATTCACTTTCACTCCTTTATTCATTCCAAACACTGACGCTGCAGCAGTAAATGGAAAACACAGTGAGCTGCAGGGATCAAGTGTGAGCAGCAGGTGGCGTTTGTGTTCTACGTACGTTGATAGCAGCTATAGTGACCATGTTGGAGCCGTAGAGTTTGAGCCACATCTCCTGAACAGCTCTCCAGAACTCTCCACATCGCTCAGGACTCTTCCCGTACATCTCCATGATGTCCAGTCCTGCTGAGAACACCTTAGGGAGGCTCTGGATCCAAGAAACACACACAAATACACATTAAATACATTAAATGCACAAATACTCTGACCCTGCAGAAGACCAGACCCCAAATACAGTAGTCTGGATCTTCTGTGGACCCGCTGATGTGGACCTGCTGCTGATGTGGACCTGCTGCTGTGGACCTGCTACTGCTGTGGACCTGCTGCTCCTCCTCCATCTTCAGTATTCATGTATGCAGACAGCTGTGATAGTGTTTATGATACAGTTCCATAGATGGTAGAGGTTTGTATTACTGGTACTAACAGCTGCAGTAGTACACTGATAGTTACTAAAAACTTACAGGCAACAGTTGGTGGAATTATTTTGGTTTTGTCTAAAATTTAAGTTTTGTGAAACAGACAATCACTGACATTTCAACAACGAGAAAATATCTAAAAGGTTGAAACAGTGACATAATCCTGCTGGAACACCACCAGATCTATGTGCTGCTGCAGGAACAGGATGATCTGAGCTGCAGAATCTGGTCGATACAGCGATGAGCAGTCCCTTTACCATCCACACCCACTACAGGGGTTCTGAGGTGACGTCCACACCTCCACCACCACACCAGCACTGAGATGATGAATACAGCACTTCGGCCTTCGTCCACTTTTCCACAGACGCCCTCAGATGTGCAATGACATGTGACCAAGAGACAACTCATCAGTTTCTACAGTAGTCACACACCAAGTGATCAAACAGAACTGACTGTTTCACCCAAATATACCAAATTTTGTGCCTCAAAGTTTTCAGTGACTGTCAGTGTAGTATATCCACTGGTAGTACTTGTACTTGTACTTCTCCAAAACTAAACATGGAAAATCAGCGTTCAGTTTCTATGCTCCATAGATCTGGAACAAACTACCAGAAATATCAGGTCTGATATCTGAGAGTCTGAGTTCTTTTAAGTCCAGGTTCCAGACTCACCTGTTCACTGCTGCCGCTGACTAAAAGGATTTGGACTTTTTAAATGTTTTATTCTCCTTCCAAACTCTGCTCTGCAACTCTTACTTTAATATGTGGTGTTTTATATTTTTGGGTTTGTGTGTTATTTTCTTACTTGCTGTTTTTAATCACCTTTTACATGTTTCTTTTATAATGTTTTAAATGTGTTTCTTTTTCCCTTGTCCTGTGTGAAGCACCTTGAATTGCCTTGTTGCTGAAATGTGCGATACAAATAAACTTGCCTTGTATCGTTGTATCGTTTCGTTGGACACTTTTAAGAGGATGCTGTGCGATTTAGAGAGGGAGACATCTGGTTGCAGATGTTTTACCTGACGCACTTTTGTTTACATTTCATGAGCACTTTTTGAGTTGACTTTGGAAGGTTTGACTTGTCTGTGTGCTTTTTATGTATTTGTTTTATGTATGGAAGTCTGTCTGTAACTATTTAATGTACTGCTGCCCGTCTTGGCCAGGACACTCCTGAAAAAGAGATTCTTAATCTCAATGAGGTTTTCCTGGTTAAATAAAGGTTAAATAAAATAAATAAAAATCTGCAGTAGTATTAACAGGTATGGGTATTTGTACTAGTTATTGGTAGTTCTATTTACATCAGTTCTAGTTTTTATCAGTTTTAGTTCAGTTTGTTGTACATCCATGTGACTCCCCCATCTCCCCTATCTTTCTCTCTCTCTTTAACCCTTTCTCTTCTCCTGTCACTCGTCCATCCTCCACAGTCTGCTTCTACTCCAGGTTTCTGTCTGTTAAAGCTACTGTTTCCCTCCTCTGCCTCCACGTGTTTACTCCTGGAGGATTCTGTCGGTGTCTGTACATTGGTTTAAGACTCTGGTTTGGATCTGCTCTAAACGGAAAGCTCTAAAGAACATTTGATTGATTGACAGAGAGTTTCCCGTACCGAGGTGATGATGAGGCCTCGGCAGGTCTTATCCATCTCCAGCTTCTCCACGCTGATGCAGATGTCTGTGAGAAATTCTAAGCTGAGGCTGTTGACTGGAGGATTCTGCAGAGACATCACAGCAACACCTACACATACAACACACACCTCAATTAATTTGGAACATGGAATAAAAGTACAAGTATTTTCCATCGCAGGATACAACAAGTCTTCCTCAAATCATTGACCCACTCTCTACAAAAATGAAGGTTTGGGCTTTTTTTTTTTTTTTTTTCACTGTTTCCTAGTGTTTTTTTGTTTTCCCTGTTGTTTCCAGTGTTGTCAGGATTTACCTTTATTACCTTTGCTGTGTTTTTACTGAGTTTGACCGTGGAACTGCTTTATGGAGTTAAACAGGCATCAAAAACAGCTGGACTTTGGGAGCGTGAATTAGGATGGTTGGTTTTTGAGGAACATTGGTGGGAATCTGCATTGAAGATCATTCACAAAACCTCCATTTGTGCCTGTTTGACTTCGATCCAGTTTAGAGTTCTATTTAGATGTCACTAGTCAAAGACGAGGCTGGCTCAGATTTTCCCAAATACGGTCGATGTTTGTGACAGATGTTTGTGAACGTTCACCCTGGAATCTGACACGTGTTTTTTTCTTGTCCAGCCCTGACACATTTTTGGCTAATTTATTTCAACACTACGTCCAAGATATTTTCAAAAACTGTTGACACTTCACACGCATTGGTATTTTTGGTCTTACGGAAGCTATACCGCTACTAAAGAATTAGAAGTAATAGCTTTTAACCTCCCTAATTGCTAAACGCCACCTATTTCTTAATTGGAAATCCACAACAGCCTCTTCCAGCACATGATGGATTAACGAGGTTATGTCCTTTTTAAAAGTACAGCAAATTAGATATTCAAAACAGGGAAACTAAAACAAATTCTACAATAAATGGAAACCGTTTATGGATTTTTTTTGAGACAATGTAATCCCCCCCCCACTTCCTTCCTTCCTTCCTTCCCATTCATGTAGTATGTATGTATGTTTTTTTTTTTCTTATGTTTATGTGACCACTTTAATTATTTTCAGACTATGTCTTAGTATTCTTTTCATTGTATTGTTTGTCAGGTTTCATTGTAATTTGTTCCTAAAAAATATACAAATCTAAAAGTAATGGTGTTTACAACCTGGTTAATGTTGACATCAGTGTGCCATGGTATTGGTATGTACCTTTAATTCTCTTGCACACACATAAATAAAAACATGAAACAAAACAAAAAAAAAGCAGCTGGACTGATTTAGAAAAAAGAGACAAAACTAAAACTACTGGGACCAAATTCAAATACTAGTTACTTTTTTTTTTTTTTTTTACTTCATTTTAGTAAATATTTAGCCTCTTTTTTCAGTTTATTTTTATTTGTTTATTTTCCTGCATTTGTTTTTATTTTACTGTTGTTGTTTTTTTTACCCTCAGCCCTCGCCACAGGGTACCTGTCATCAGTTCCGTCCATATGTGCAAAAACTTTGGTGCGCACTGATAAGTCAGGCCGAGGGTTTCAAGTGCATACATTATGTTTTATGTTGTTTTTATTTTTCCACGTGTTTTGAGAAAACCTTCTGGTATTTGCCGCTAAAATATAAGGGTGAAACAATGAATGACAACACATATGACCCACAAAACCAGTGTTTATTAAACGGTCTTAAATCGTTTAAAGCGGTTTCATTCTTACATCCCATGAGCCAGAAACCATTAGGGAAACAAAGCTCAGTTTGCATTTGCATTGTTCATTGCGTTTAGTGCTGTTTTCGTGTTCACTGAAATTACTGTTTTTACTTTATTTCATGTCACAAATTTACATTTTCACAGGTAATTTTACTTAAACTTTTACAGCCTTGTCTGGAATGAAAGATTTCAATTCATTCATGTTAGTGGTTCTCAAACTTTTACAGTGGAGTACCCTGTGAAATATACTTTTTTTAGCCCAATACCCCTAACTCTGGCTTCAGCATTTTTGATTGAAAAAATTAGGCTAAATTTGTTCCTGTGCCAAGGTTTTGTTTTTATTTTATACAACATATTTAACTTTAATATATTAAAAATAACACATCTTTGTAAGTACATTTTGCAAAATAAAACTGAAAAGTGCCCTCTTTCATTGATAAGAAAAATAAATTGGACATTAATTAATAAATTAACCTTTCATCAAGAAAAAGTAATTACTTAATTACTCAAACAAATTCATTTTGATAATATAAAATACAAATGTTCTTCAATGTTACCAAAGCTTCAACATGATTGACAATAAACTATTTGATGAATATATTTATTATGTTTGATATTTCAGTATAATTCTCATTATTTATTTTGTATTCAGTACATGAAGATTTATTTCATGTATTTTTCCCCAAAAAAATTCAACTACCCCCTGCGGATACGGATACCCCTATGAGAAAGACTAATTTATGTGAATACTGAAAACCAATCCATTGTATGGAATATGGAAGCTACAAGTTTAACTTATACAAGAAAAAAAACCCAAAGGGACAAATCATTGAAGAACACATGTTGTAAACAAATGAAATGACATATGTGAAAAGAACAGAGAAGACGCCAACATGCTAACCTGTGCTCTGGTTGAACTCCACATTGATCTTAGGTGAGGTGGAGTTCTTCCTCCGCTGTGTGACGACCACGGAGACACACACACTCTGCCATGATGACTGCAGGACGCCAGCTGGGAGACAAAACCTGCACAGAAATACAAAAACTGTCATAAGAATATGATCGAGGCACAAAATTTAAACATATTTAAGACAATGATATTTTGCTCAGGGCTGTAATGAGGATTATTATTCAGTCTTTTATCAGATAGAAAAAAAACAGTAAATTATTGGAGGTAAAACAAACAATAATTCAAAGAAGTTTAGTGCGAGGTCCAGGACATCCCAGATGGACCGCCCTACTTTATGATCCTAACTGTTGAACCAGACCAGTTTACCACAAATATTCCACAGAACTGTAAAGGTCTAAATGCCATCTGAAACAGACTCAAAGGGAAACATGAAAAATATCTAAAACTACTGCGTCACAGATGGACAAAAAATTAACATCTGTTTTTTTCCCAGAATTCCACAGTTCTCCAGTGAAGTTCCTCTGACATTTTCCTCCTCAAATGTATTCAGTGTAAACCTTAAACCCTCTATTTTACAACCCAGTAAATGGTTATAGAGGAAAAAAAATATATGATCAAACCTAAATAGAAGAGTTTAGACAAATGTCAGCGTCACAGATGGACAACAAAAGGAAATATCAAATTAAACCTTTTATTTCAATTATCAATATCATTACATTTATTTACAATATTTACAACATACAATAATATTAACATTATATTCACATGTATTTTGCACAGATATATGCATTTATTATTTTAAACACTGTGTTTAGAATATGACATAAATAATAACAGTCAAATCTCAGTGTATTTGAATAAATGTAGTTTATTTATAGAGTTTATAAAATGAACCCAGAATGACGACACTAAACTGGGTCACTGTACAAACATTCACACTCACTAAAATACTCACATTTTTTTCTGATTTCAAAATACATTTCTCTGAAAATATAAGTAATTGCCTACCCAAATATAAGTTTGGTGTAGATTATTGTAATTTAATTTTTTTGACCAGATGTTAACCTTCCCTTGACTTTTCCCTTTAATATTCAGCAGCTAATCCAGTGGTTCCAACCTTTTTTCTCCTGACCCCATTTTACACACAATTTATGGCGACCCCAAACATTTAAAACAGAGACTTTTTTTTTTTTTGCAAAAATGAATTTGTTTGATCATGTAATAGTTTGCTGTACTATGTTGCAAATAAAAGTTAATTTCAGAGGACATTTAGTCTATATAATGTGTATTATTGTGGACAGAGGCAGTAAATCCAGGTGTAGATTACTGCACAAAGGAGAATTTTATTTTCCTGGGTCAGGATCTGTCCAGTCAGTCCAGCTGTGATTTACAAGGAGGACAATTAATACTGAACAAACAAGAACTGAAACTATGAGTTATGAAATTAATACATGTAAATAATGGCAGTAAATTACAGTTTTGCCTCAGTTATTCATAAGATAAATGTACCAAACCTGAAAAGTGACAATAAAATAAGCAAAATACTTGAAAAATAAGGGGGAAAAATGAACCAAAAAACCTTGAAATATGGCATAAAAGTGAATAAATACTTCTGAAGTGAGCAGAAAATGAGCAAAATACTTGAAAAATGGGCAGATTCATTATTTCATAACATCCAGAACCCTGTATTTATTCTGTTCACCCTCAAAAACTCAATCCATCTACAGATCTAAACTGTTTAATACCTGTTGATCCATTAATCTTACCAATCCATGTTATAACTGGTGTAAAATACAGTTCATCTTTTCATGGTCATCAGATATGACCATATTTGGACGTTCAGAGGCTCCATGCTTACCGTGGAATCACTTATCGTCTTGAAATATGAAGAATAAACCTTGAAATATGCATAAAAGTGAATAAATATTTCTATAGTGAGCAGAAATGAGCAAAATACTTGAAAATTGGGCGGAATTCATTATTTCATAACATCTAGACCCTGTATTTATTCTGTTCACCCTCAAAAACCTGATCCATCTGCTGATCTAAACTGTTTAATAGCTGTTGATGTTGTTGGGATTGGCTCTTTCAACTCAACACAGATTATTTATTTGTAATTTTATTTTAATTTTATCAATTAGTAGAATTTCAGGTGACCCCATGTGTGATCCTGACCCCAAGGTTGAAAAACATTGAACTAATTATTGAATGGTTGCAACTCTAGTTTTGAGAGTAATGTAAACCCTGACCTCATATTTATTAAAGCAGAGACAAAAGCTTCCACATGTGATGAAACAGAGTGGTTACTTCTGTCTGCTTTTAGTCCACCTGTTGCAGAGGTGTTAAACTCATTTTAGTTCAGGGGCCAGATTCAGCTAAATTTGATCTGAAATGAGCTGGACCAGTAAAATAATAAAATAATAAAATATAAATATGTCAACTCCAACTATTCTCTACGTTTTAGAGCAAAAAAAAGTAAATTGACATTATGAACAGGTTGACATCTACAAACTGTCCTTTCAAAAGATGGGAATAGAGCTGCAACCGATTAATCGACCCAAAGTGATCCAAAAAAATCATTCAACCACAATTCTCCTGAATCAAAGCTTTGTTTCCTTTACTTCTCTGCTGTTAAACATCGGTTCCACTGTTGTGTTTCACACGGACGCAAATTGTGACGCACAAAGAAGCTTCAGTTCAGGAAAACTGCAATAAAATATTTCCCTTCAATCAGTTCGAGGCAATTAATCGAATCGGGAATTTTTGCATTGGCTTCATGCACCTAATTGATTAATTGGTTACAGTTACAATTCTCTTACTAGCCTATAAAGCACTGAATGGTTTAGGCCCAAAATCCATCAGAGACCTTCTAGTCCAGTATGAACCATCCAGACCACTCAGGTGGTCTGGTGCAGGTCTGCTCTGGGTTCCAAAAGTCAGAAGTAAACATGGAGAATCAGCGTTCAGTTTCTAGGCTCCGTAGATCTGGAACAAACTACCAGAAAATATCAGGTCTGATATCTGAGAGTCTGAGTTCTTTTAAGTCCAGGTTCCAGACTCACCTGTTCACTGCTGCTGCTGACTAAAAGGATTTTGACTTTTTAAATTTTATATTCTCTTTTGAAACTCTGCACTTCACTCTTATTTTAATATGCGTGTGTTTTATAGTTTTGGGTTTTATGTGTTGTTTTCTTACTTGCTGTTTTTAATCACCTTTCACATGTTTCTTTTATAATGTTTTAAATGTTTCTTTTCCCCTGTTGTTGTACTTCAGTGTCCTGTGTGAAGCACCTTGAATCACCTTGTTGCTGAAATGTGCTATACAAATAAACTTGCCTTGCCTTACAGCGAATACAGTGAATAACATGAACAAACTGAAAAATAAGTGTAATTTTAACAATATTCTGCCTCAGTTTATCATTTACACATGTACATTATAACTTACAGATCACAGTGGATCTACAAATACACAAAACACTGAGTAACAGGCAGAATATTATTAAAATTGTACTTACTTCTCAAGACATTTCAGGTTATTCGCTTTTTTTTTGCAAAATTATACATTGTTTTAGTGTAAATACATGAAAATATTTACATTTACAAAGAGAAACACTTGGAGTTGTCATTATTTTTATATTATTATGATAGTACTTGACTGGTCT
This sequence comes from Sphaeramia orbicularis, assembly GCF_902148855.1. NCBI lineage: Eukaryota > Metazoa > Chordata > Actinopteri > Kurtiformes > Apogonidae > Sphaeramia > Sphaeramia orbicularis. The sequence goes on from NW_021941681.1 coordinate 28,588, forward strand.
GACCCACTGGAGATTGAATTGGTCTGAATGTGAAACCTGAACGTAAAGTGTAATTTTTGCATTTCACAAATTCATCCCAAGGGCCGGACTGGACCCTTTGGTGGGCCAGATTTAGCCCCCAGGCCACATGTTTGACACCTGTGAGTTGTTGGAAGACTGTTGTGTAGTTTTATTGGACTCATGTAGGTCCAGCTCCAAACAAGCACCAGGACAAACAGAAGGTCAAAGCCACTGAAACCAGGGGCATACATACACAGGGACAGCAGTCTGCTAACACCGGTCTGAAACTGTCCTCTGCAGCTGGACAGACCCGTTTCAACTTTGTCCCAGATACTGAAGCAGCACAGCTAACAGTTAGCATCACAGGCTAGCAATGTTATCAGACTTATATGACTCCGCCAAAGGTGTTCGTAAAAATACCTTTACGTCGACTTCAAATACGTCTGTGTTTTATTCCTGCACATGCACACGTACCTGCGAAGCCGCATTTGTTCCTCACAGCAGCTCTCAAAGCCATTTCTGCCCCAGTTTCAGAAGCAGAGCGAAGAAACACACAAGTACTTCCGCATTGGAGTGACGTCAGCCTGGAGGCGGGGCCAGAAGTTGGAAACGAATGACTGTAGAGCGGGTGAGAGTAAAAAAAAAAAAAAAAAAAGTAAAAAGTAAAAAAAAGAGTAAAAAGTAAAAAAAAAAAAAAAAAAAAGAGTAAAAAGTAAAAAAAGAGTAAAAAATTTAAAAAAAGAGTAAAAAGTAAAAAAAAAGAGTAAAAAAAAAGAGTAAAAAGTAAAAAAAAAAAAGAGTAAAAAGTAAAAAAGGGTAAAAAGTAAAAAAAAAGAGTAAAATTTAAAAAAGAGTAAAAAGTAAAAAAAAAGAGTAAAAAAAAGAGTAAAAAGTAAAAAAAAAAAAAAAAAAAAAAGCAAAAAAAAAAAAGGGTAAAAAGTAAAAAAAAAGAGTAAAAAGTAAAAAAAAAGAGAAAAAGTAAAAAAAAAAAAAAAAAAAGAGTCAAAAGTAAAAAAGGGTAAAAACTAAAAAAAAAGAGTAAAAAGTTAAAAAAAGAGTAAAAAAAAATTAAAAGAGTAAAAGAAAAAAAAGAGTAAAAATTAAAAAAAAAAAAAAAAGTAAAAACTAAAAAAAAAGAGTAAAAAGTAAAAATGGGTAAAAACTAAAAAAGAGTAAAAAGTAAAAAAGATTAAAAATTAAAGTAAAAAAGAGTAAAAGTTTAAAGAAAAGAGTAAAAACTAAAAAAAAGAGTAAAAACTAAAAACAGAGTAAAAAGTAAAAATGGGTAAAAACTAAAAAAAAAGAGAGTGAAAAGTAAAAAAAGAGTTAAAAGTAAAAAAGCGTAAAAGTATTAAAAAAAAGAGTAAAAAAGAGTAAAAACTGACAAAGAGTAAAAATTTAAAAAAAAAGAGTAACAACTAAAAAAGAATAAAAACTAAAAAAAATTTAAAAAGTAAAAAAGAGTAAAAGCTAAAAAAAAAAAAGAAGCTAAAAATAGATTTAAAAAAAAAAACAAGAGTAAAAGCTAAAATAGAGTAAAAACTAAAAAAGAGTAAAAAAAAAAAAAGAGTAAAAACTAAAAAAGAATAAAAGAAAAAAAAAGAGTAAAAACTAATAAAGTAAAAACTAAAAAAAGAATAAAAACTAAAAATGAGTTAAAACTAAAAAGAGTAAAAACTAAAAAGGTAAAAACTAAAAAGAGTAAAAACTAAAAAAGAGTAACAACTAAAAAGAGTAAAAACTAAAAAAGAGTAAAAAATAAAAAAAGAGTAAAAATAAAAAAGAGTGAAAACTAAAAAGAGGAAAATCTAAAAAAAAAGTAAAAACTAAAAAAAGAGTAAAAACTAGAAACAAGTAAAACTAAAAGAGTAAAAACTAAAAGAGTAAAAACTAAAAAGAGTAAAAACTAAAAAAGAGTAAAAACTAAAAGAGTAAAAACTAAAAAAAGAGTAAAAACTAAAAAAGAGTGAAAACTAAAAAAGAGTAAAATCTAAAAAAAGTAAAAACTCAAAAAGAGTAAAAACTAAAAAAAAGAGTAAAAACTAAAAAAAGAGTAAAAACTAAAAAAGAGTAAAAACTAAAAAAGAGTAAAAACTAAAAAAGAGTAAAAACTAAAAAAGAGTAAAAACTAAAAAGAATAAAAACTAAAAAAGAGAAAAACTAAAAAACAGTAAAAACTACAAAAAAAAGGTAAAAACTAAAAAAACAGTAAAGACTAAAAAAAAGAGTAAAAATATTAAAAAGAGTAAAAAAAAAAAAAGTAGAGAAAAAAGTTAAAAGTAATATTAAGTAGAAATGATAAAATTGGAGAGTCCTATGAGACTTTTTGCATTTTTCTGAGGGAAACAGGAATAATAATAAGATATAAATTTTAATGTATATAGAGCAAGCCCGGATTAACCATATGGGCAACTGGGCAATTGCCTGGGGGCCCGCGATGTCTGAAGGGCCCTGGGTAGCTCAGGCATGACGAAAATATCTGGTTATCTTTTGCTTATAAATGAAACTGTCCGCTGTCCGGAGCTATTGCACTGCACAGAAACCCTGCTCCTGTTGTCTGTGACCGTGAGCTGAGACCCTCTCCTCATTGGTCAGTCCAAAAAGCAAATCAGCTGTGATGCAAATCAACGTGCGTGCACTGAGCGGGATGTGAGACGTCAAGAACTATGCGACATACGTACGCGAATCAAAACGATGTTTACATTGCACTTACTTTAACTCTCTTGTTGAATTCTGAGGTGACAAGTGGATTTCTGTTTAACTCTTTCTTCGCCAATGACGAGATTTTCCGTCAGTCCGTGTTTTCACTTTCATGCTATAGTTGGAGCTGTTGCGGATCATGTGAAATACTTTCCTTAGTCCAAAAACAAACAATTAAGCAGTTTTTTCAGAAAAATGAAGGACTGGGTTAAACGCTTTTGCACTGGAGTCTCCGTATCCCATGGCAACGCATCCAGCGTCAGTCACTGAATGAGGAAATGCAGACTGTGCAGGAACCGCGCGCAGTTTCAAAAGCCTTAAAGATGATTATGGAGACAGAGTCTGACAGTTCAATATGTGATGGAGCTACAGAAGAACCATTAGAGACAGGAACGGAGAAATAGAAGGTGAGGGAGACGGACTCGGGAAACACGGAGCGGCTCAGGTCCGACACGGAGATGGGGGGGGGGGGGGCACGGAGCGACAGAAAAAATGACAGACAGGAGGAAGAGAGAAGAGACATTTATAGAGGACATTCAAGGAGAAGACAGACACAGACATGGGACAGACAAAGGACAGCTAGTGTTCATCTGTTACAGTGAGTTCAGATTCAGACTGAGGACACAGAACAGATTCAGCTGTAGAATGTCAGCAGGGACACAGGTAAGACACTGTTGGATTTAGCTTTTGTATGAAATAAATAAATATATTCATCCAAAGATAAATAACTACATGTCCATATAATTATTTACAGATCAAACACAGCAGGTGGTCCAACAGGAGGACCTGGTCCAACAGGAGGACCTGGTCCAACAGGAGGACCTGGTGCAGCCAAAGGCCAGAAATCTACTGTATTTAGTGCATTTGTTTCTTTTTTTCTTGAAAATGAGGAATATTGAAGTGTTTATATCAAAAAGCTAAACTAATATGTTGTTACTTATAAATGATGTATGTAAATGTGTAAAGTTTAGAAGGAACCTGGTGCTTTAGAAGATGTTTGGTCTAAAGTTTGGTGTGGATTCCACTAACATTTTATGGAATAATGGAATATCTTAGAGCTGTTTGTTATTATTATTGTTGTTATAATTATTTTATTTTGTGATTTTGAATACAGTGTTATTGTTGGTAAAGAAGAAAGAGTCAAAAATGTAAATAGGAAATCAGTTTTATCTTGAAAATCAATGTCTTCGAAAAAATTCAATTTTCTCAGTTTTTTGCTCTAAATTCATTTTTTTCCTGAAAATGACCAATATTCAAATATTCATATCTCACGAACAAATGAAGATAGAATAAAATTGTTTTTTGTGTTTAAAAGTTGAAGTTCTGTTCTTTCTTTTGATGTATTCAGTGTTCACATACTCCTAACACAACATTTTCAGTCAGCCTCCACAGATTAGTGAAAATGACCGAAAAGGCTGGAACTGGCTACCAACTCACTGGAAAATGTTCTGGAGGGAAAGAGTTAAAATTCATATCTGAGTCTATCAGATTATGTTTGTGTTTTGTCTGTGGGCTTTTTCTGACGATTCAATACATTTGTGTTGGCAAAAAGTGTTCTTAAATATATACTGGATACTTTGGAAATGGTTTCTTATTTATTTTTTGTGAAAATGGAGGACACTTCCCTCTCTTTCTAATGTAGTGGATCAATTTTAGATTATACTGATGCTAATGTGTTTTGTTTTCATATCGTCATATGCAAGTGAGTGGCCTTGACAAGAGGCTATAGTGGTGCACTTGTAGTTCTACGAGCATTTACACATTTGTACATCAAAATGCATTTGATGATAGTTAGATATTGAAGTATGGGGTATATTTACATATATTCCTGGAATTTATTCTGTATTTTGCCAGATTATAGGGATCCTGGGGTTGTGATGATGGGGCCCTTGAATATTGTTGCCCAGGGTACAATGAAGTGTTAATCTGGCCCTGATATAGAGGGTCTGCACGTGACGTCAGCGCTAGTGGAAGTCAGAAGTCAGTCATTTTAAAATAGTGGTGCATGTACTTGGGTGTATTCTAGAGGTGACATGTGGTTATAGTGCAGCTGAAGACAGGCTTGAACACTGCGCCCCAACCAAAAAGAATTTGACCAGCTGCCACTGAAAAGGAGATCCACAACAGTGTGATATAAAGGTTTACTGCTGTTATTATTATCGGCTGGGAACATGTTGAGGATAAAAATAGAGACAACAGAGTTTATAAACTACTGGGACATTGACAGAGTCAAAGAAGAGTATGATGATGATGATGATGATGATGATGATGATGTTAAATGGAGTGAAATGTAACCCCTGAGTATTAAAGACTAACTGCATCCTGTCCAAATCTGAATGTGTGTCAATCCATCTGACTTATCCTGAAACGGACCTGAACCTGATGGATTTACTTGATTTGACCAGAGCCACACAGTAAAGAAAGGCTGTGAAATTAACTTTATTGGTTCCACATGGTCAATATGTTCAAACTGACTGTGATACAACATCCCCAAATGTATTCCTATTCACGGCACAGTCTTAAAATCTGAGGTATACACAGTACCTGTGTAGAACGCTCTGACACACCTGTGCATTTACATACATTTAAAAGTATCAGTGACAAACAAAACATGGATTTGACTGATGTGTTCATTAGTGTTGGAGTCAAGACCGCGCCATCCGAGACCAAGACATTTCCAAGACCAGAGGGTTCAGAGACCAGGACGAGACCAAGAGGAGACCAAGACATTCAAGGGTCGAGACTGAGACAAGACCCAAACCGTACATACAATGAAAAACTATTAGAAGAGTGAAGGTAAAGTAAGAATTCTGTATCTGAAGACTCATTTACAGAAACAGTAACAGTCATGACGACAGTCTCTGCTCTTTTTTCAAAGCACCATAATGCAGGAAATCTCAATTCTTACTTTATTTTTCTGGGTCAAAAATCCAGCATCCATCAACTAAACAGCAGCTGTTTGATTCACAGAATTACATAATCAAAACTAGAAAAGCACTGGGAGAGTGCAGACCTCTGCCAAGGTAAATCAGCCCCCAAAATGTAATCATTTGTTCCTTGTGCCAGTATCAACATTTCCTGAAAATTTCATCCAAATCCATCCATAACTTTTTGAGTTATCTTGCTAACAGACAACAAAGAGACAAACCCTGATGAAAACATAGCGGTGGAGGTAATAAAATGATGGGACATACCAAGCCTGAATGAAGTGCAATGACAAAACACTCAAACATCTTCACCATCCAAAAGAACCCCATGAATATAAATGCAGTATTTTTGGTCACAGTTCTTGGTTCAGTTTGGTTTTAGATGTTGTTTTACATACAGTATATTCTTAGTGACATTACAAACGCACAGGTCATCTTAAAATCCTGAGTCCGTACAGTCCAAGGCCGAGACAAGACCGAGTGAAAATGCACCTGAGACCGAGACGAGACCAAGACGTTAAAAAACACTCTTGAGACCAGTCTAAAGTACTACAACACTAGTGTTCATCAAGGTCAGCTTTATTTATATGGCACATTTAGAACAACATAAGCTGCACTAAGTGCTGTACAAAGACAGAAGTAAAATACATGATATAATAACCTAGTAAGAATAAGAATAAAATATATTAAAAATGATAAGAACTGATACAAAATAAATAGGATAAATAGGATACAACATCTAAAACACAACCAGTAGATTAAATAGTCACATAGTCACACGTTTGTATTAAAGAGGAACAGTTTTGGTTCATCTTTGCTGTTTTTGTAGCATTTTTCTCTATGGAGCTCTCCGACAGTTTCAAAGTACATATGCACTGTCATTACCACCACCACTCCCCCCCACCCCCCCCCGCCCCCCGTGACCATGTGCATTTTTTTTCAATGATGCCGGTCATGAGAAGACAAAAAATGGTGATCAAAGCTGTTACTGGAGTGGAGTGGGAAACTTCAACTCATCAAATGTCTGCAGAAAAAGGGGTTAGCCCCCCAGGACATTCATGCTGACATGGCTGCTATAGGCCACAGGTGTCAAACTCCGGTCCTCGAGGGCCACTATCTTGCAGGTTTTAGATATTTCCCTGTTCCAGCCCACCTGGTTCAATTAATGATCAGCTCATCAACATGCTCTGCAGAGGCCTGATAACGATGTAACGGCTTCCAAGTGTGATGGAAGAGGGAAATATCTAAAACATGCAGGATACCGGCCCTCGAGGACCGGAGTTTGACACCCCTGCTGTAGGGGACAATGCTCCAGCTTTAACAACTGTGCAAAACTGGGAAGCTGAATTCAGGAGGGGTAAGGAGAACCAGGGAGGGGTGAAAAGCAAGCGTTTTCATGAAATGTCTGTAGTACTACTTTTCAAAGTCCTAAATTATTTATCCAATGTGGCTTTATCTTGAAGGAAACTATGCAGTTAGTATCAGGAAAGGTTGAATTTAATGTATGCCAAGTTTCATTGCTGTGGAAGAACTCCGTCTTAGTCAGGCTATGACCTTATCAACCCCCCCTCATATGAAATTGTCGTGAATTTAACGCCTCAAGGAGCAGAGGAAATTGAATTTCCTTTCACACTTTCGTTTGTAGGGATCTGAGTTAGTCTTGCTCAGTCCACCACAGGCCTGGTCATCTTCACAGCGTTCGATCGTGTGCTGTAGTTGTTCTCCACCCACCCACATCCACCGACCAGCCAGGAATCGCAGACCGGTCCACACCTGAGGAACATTCAGCAGAGAACACAGAGGATGAGCCACTCAAACACACAGTTAGTGTCCACTGTAGAACATGGACCTACCATGTCAGTGGTGGCCTCTTGGATCATCTCTTTGGCGTAGTCGTGGTCATCTGGAGTGAGCAGGGTGGCCAGGTCGTAGCGGTGGCTGTTGGAGGCAGTGGAGTTCCTGACCTTCAGAGACCTGCAGTGCACTAATGCATCCTCCCACGTCTTCTTCTCCTTCATAAGAATCAGAGGTTCATCATAACATATGAATGAACGCTGAGTGGTGCAATTTGCACTCCTCCATCTGATGCATTTGTTGAATTTATGAGCACAGTGTTTATTGTCTTTTGGATTTTCTGAAAAAAGCAGAAGAAATGGCATTTTATTGGATGCACATTTCAGATATACAGATAAATAAATAAATAAATAAATAGATAAAAGAGTCATTAAAACAGAACATTTTTCTGAGGTTATTTGACCAGGAGTCTTGAACTCATCTGGATGTGACCAAAGAGATATAAAGGACAAACAAAAAAAGAAACATGAACTATGAATTATGGGTATTAATAAATGTTTAGATTAGTTATACAATGGAAGTATATGCCACATCACACACATCTGGAACAGACAGACCAGAGGTAGCTTTATGTTGCTCTCTGTGTTTGTCATTTAAAATCCCTGTGTTGGTTTGAAAAATGTTTTCATAGATAAAACACGGAAAAGAGCATTTGCAAAACTTTCAACCTATTTTCAGTGGATTATTACGATAATATAACCTTAGCTTCACCCTCAATTTACAGATTGAGTTGACAGTATGAGTTTGGATATAAAGCCTCTGATCGAGTAGAAAACCAAGGTCTGGGTTAATGATGGGACGCCTACTCTTACTGTCCAACTGAATTTTTTCTGTTAAATAAATAAATAAATAAATAAATAAATAACGCTGCAAGCAGCATTGGGTGGGACCTCGCACTGGGCGTTCTGCCTCCCATGCGTTCCGCCTCCCGTACCTTCCACCCCCCGTGTGTTCCGCCCCCCGTGCGTTCCACCTCCCGTGACCGTCGACACCTCCGCTCCACTCACACCTCTCCGCCCTGACACCAGCCCCTTCCCTTTTGCATCCGTCCTCCTTTCATCCCTGCAGAACACCTGCGCCTTTGTGCTGAAACCACCATCACCTTTTAATGAGGCTTTGATTTTGCAAAACTTTTTTTTGTGTGTATGTGTGTGTGTGTGTGTGTGTGTGTGTGTGTGTGTGTGAGACACAATCCGTTTGAGTGACTTGAAATTCTATGAACAATTGAACATAAAACTCATAATTTACCGTTTTAATTAAGGCTTTGATTTGGCAAAACTTTATTGTGTGTGTGTGTGTGTGTCTGTGCATGTGTACCATTCACATTTTTATCATGTCCTCATTTTTTTTCTAGTTTATATATATAAATATATATATATATATATATTTATATATATATACACATATATATATATATATATATACATATATACACATATATATATATATATATATATATATATATATATATATATATATATATATATATATATATATAATTGGCAATTTGCCAACTTCCTGTTGGATATAGCTCTTTGACGTCCACCTGAACATTTGTAGTGCTCGATGTAACGAACATTTTGGCATTGTTTTCATGTCTCTTGGTCATTCCTGCTGGCTGCTATGGCGGTTTCCGTGGCGCTAGAGAGCCCATTTTGGCATCTACGGGGTTAATTTTTGCAATTTATAAAATTTTTCACCATACCTGACATACGTGCCAAATTTGGTGAGTTTTCGAGCATGTTTAGGGGGTCAAAATCCAGTTCAAAGTGGTGGCGTAAAAATAATAATAATGGTAAAACACGAATGAAAAACAATAGGGGCCTTGCCTTCTGGCAAGTCCACTCACTGTGTGAGTGGACCTGCCCTCTCGGCTTGGTCCCTAAAAAAAAACATATTTTAAAACAACCACAGTGGACCAAAGTGCAGTCCAGAAAAATAAATAAAAATCAAAATAAAAGAATAAAATACAACAACAGTTTAAAGACATAAAACAGCTGCACAATTAAAAACAATGTCATACAGAAGACTAAAAAAGCAAAATAATGGAATAAAAAACAAGAATAGATTTAAAATACATAAAAACAGCTGCAAAAACAATAAAAATAAAAACCTAAACCGATACCAAATACCAAATAAAACAATAGAACAAAAATAATAATACATTCAACATGGAATGTTTGAAAGTGCTAGGACAGGAAGTGCTCTCAGATGAGCTGGGCCTTCAAGAGCTTCTTGAATATAGGCAGGGACCAGCCTGTCCTGGTAGTGCCCAGTAGATCCTTCCATCACTGTGGAACGACCCATGAAAGGAGCCTGGATTGTCATGTGCAAGGTTCTGGGACCACCAGAGGACATTCCCTAGACGAGTGGAGTGGTCGTGGGGCAAGATAAGCCTTTAACAGCGCACCTAAGTAGGAACAGACCCACTGAGAACTTTGTAGGCTAGCATTAATGATTTGAATTGGATGCGGGCAGCTATGGGCAGCCAGTGTAACTCAGTGAGCAGGGGGGTGACATGTCCCCTTTTAGGCTGACTGAAGACCAGATACGCCACCGCAGTCTGGACCATCTGAGTCCAGAGCAGCACCAGGGTCACACACAGGTACAGAATCAGAAACAGTGCTCTCTGACCAAAATGAGGGAGAACAACAAAGGCATGGTGTAGCAGCTGAATGTGAACGAGATGTTACAACAGATCCTTCCCATGTTGACACATTTCATATCAAGTGCAATGACAGCTACATTTCAAAGTGCTGCAGTGCAGGCCCATGTCAACCGGATATGCCATACCCAAAAAATACTGAGGGCCCGTCTTTCCAGAAACACTGGTTTTCTGGGAATCTGTGGCTGGAATACTCTCCCACTGCTAATTCAATCCACTGCTTTTGTTGCTGGCTTTTCCTCTCAGAAGAGAAGTAACTTGCTAAAAAACCTTCAATGTGTGTTTATTCCAGAGAAATAAAACAACAGTGATTGACTGATCACAAAGTGCCCTTATTTTTCAATGAGCACCTGCCCCCCCAAAATATCTGTGCACGCCACTGCTTATAAGGCATGCATTTATTAAGGCTTAGGTCAGGTTACTAATGGTAAGATCTGCTGAGCTTCAAGCCTAGTGTCCCTGTTCTTCTCATCCACACGAGCTCCCTGTTCTTTCACAGCCGACCAGCCCGGCACCAATACCGATACCAGCAACGACAACAGTGATGGCACCGGTACCAATGACGACAACTGGTACCGGCAATGGCACTGGGAACGAGTACGCAGACAGTTGGCCTTCTCAACCCCATTAGTAAATGATTACTGGAGACATTAATAACAGCTTACTAATATATAAAAAATGTGTTAATTATTCAACTATTATTAATGCTTCATAATCTATTAACTAAATTTGAGTAGTAAACATTAATTAAAGGTGGGGTCTGAGATGTTTTCCTGGAGCATTTGTTATTATATTCCTTAAAATCCCTTTCACACCCCAATTACAACTAATTAATTAAATGTTCTAACACACACACAAAAAAAAATTCATCACCTGTGGAACGGACAGGACTGAAAACACACCATCCAATCATTCTGAGCGCCCACTCAAAATGATTGAACAGTGATATGTCGATCAAACTCGACTGCCATTTGTCCCTCCCCCCTTCCCCCCTCTGCACATACCCCTGTTCGAGCATGAATCATGCGTTCCCAGAGGAAGCGCTTGTACAGGAAGCGAAGCCAGAACCTGGTTATATTAGCTATATTAGTTATATTGGTTATATTACTTTTATTAGTTATATTAGTTATATTATGTTTATGTTTATGCATTTGGCAGACGCTTTTTTCCAAAGCGACTTACAGGGGAAAACCAACCAAATCACTCAATCAATCAAATTTTATTTATATAGCGACAGATCACAACAAAAAAGTTATTTCATGAGACTTTATATATAGAGTTGGTTTAAACCAGACTCTAAGCCAATTTACAGAAACCCAACAGAATCCTCCAGGAGCAAACACTAGGGATGGTGACAGTGGAAGGAAAAACTTCCCTTTAACAGCAGAAACCTGGAGCAGACCCAGACTCCTGGAGGATGGACGAGTGACAGGACCAGCTGGGGTTAAAGAGAGAGAGTAAAGGAGGAGAAAGAGAGAGCGATAGAGATAGAGACTGGGGGAGAGGGGGAGAAGGGGAGAAGGGGGAGGCACATGGATACAGTTGAGGATAAGTGGGTGATGATGATGAAGGCAGGAGAGAGGCAGGACCACCACAGCGGGTCCAGAGATAATCCTGGGAAAACCTGTGATAATCCTGGGAAAAACTTTATTAAAATATTTAGAATGGAATGTCTGACAGTGCTAGGACAGGAGGTGCTCTCGGAAGAGCTGGGTCTGCAGGAGCTTCTTGAAGATAGGCAGGGATGCCTCTGTTCTTGTAGTGCTCGGTAGAACGTTCCACCAACGTGGAACGACCCATGAAAAGAGCCTGGATTGTCTTGTACAAGGTCTGGGGACCACCAGACAATGTTCCCCAGATGAGTGGAGTGGTCATGGAGCAACAGAAGCTTTTATCAGTGCACCTAGATAGGTAGGAGCAGACCCACTGAGAATTTTGTAGGCTAGGATTAAAGATTTGAATTTGATGCGGGCAGCTATGGGTAGCCAGTGTAACTCAATAAGTAAGGGGGTGACATGTGCCCTTTTAGGGTGAGTAAGGGGGTGACATGTGCCCTTTTAGGGTGAGTAAGGGGGTGACATGTGCCCTTTTAGGCTGATTGAAGACCAGATGCGCTGCTGCATTCTGGACCATCTGTAGTGGTTGGACAACACAAGCTGGGAGGCCTGTTAGAAGAGCACTGCAGTAGTCAAGGCGGGAGATAACCATAGTCTGCACCAGGAGCTGGGTGGAGATAACCATAGTCTGCACCAGGAGCTGGGTGGAGATAACCATAGTCTGCACCAGGAGCTGGGTGGCCTGTTGGGTTAGGTATGGCCTGACCTTTCTTAGGTTGAACAGAGTGAAACGACAAGATTGGGAGACAGAGGCAACGTGATCTGTGAAGGTCAATTGATTATCAATCATGACTCCCAAGTTTCGTGCTACATTGGTAGGAGCCAGAGACAAGGAGTCAATAGTGATGGAGATGTCCTGCTGTATGGTTGGCTTAGCTGGGAAGACCAGCAGTTCAGTTTTGGACAGGTTCAGCTGAAGGTGATGGGCTTTCATCCATGCAGATATGTCAGAGACAATCTGAGATCCGCACTGAGACTGTGGAGTCATCAGGTGTGAATGACAGATAGAGCTGGGTATCATCAGCATAGCAATGATATGAGAAGCCGTGTGAGTGGATGATCTGACCGAGTGAGGTGGTGTATATGGCAAAAAGGAGGGGGCCCAACACAGAGCCTTGGGGACCCTCGTGGTGAGGCGGTGAACTGCTGATGTGTGCCCTAGCCAGGACACACTGAAGGACCGACCAGTAAGGTAAGATTGAAACCAGGAGTGTGCGTGGCCTGTGATGCCCATGTTCCAGAGTATGGATAACAGGATATCATGATTGACAGTGTCAAATGCTGCTGATAAGTCCAGTAGAATGAGTACTGAAGACTTGGCTGCTGCTCTAGCCTCTTTCAAGGCTTCTGTCACAGACAACAGAGCCGTTTCAGTGGAGTGACCGATTTTGAAGCCAGATTGGTTGATGTCAAGGAGGTTATTTTGGGAGAGGAATTCTGTGACCTGTTTGAAAACCGCCCTTTCGATGGTCTTAGAAAGGTATGGGAGGAGTGAGACTGGTGGATAATTCTCCACTTGAGTGGGGGTGAGGGAAGGTTTTTTGAGTAGTGGTGTTACCTGCGCTTGTTTAAATACTGTAGGAAATGTTCCTGAAGTCAGTGAAGCATTCATCACATGTGTGATTGGTGCTGTGATAGTAGGGGCAACAGACTGTAAGAGGTTGGATGGAATAGGGTCCAACAGGCATGTGGTAGGACGGCTAGAGGAAAGGAGTTTAGACACCTCGTTCTCTGTGAGGGGAGTAAATGAGGGGAATGACGCAGTTGGGCTTTTATCAGTTGAGTTAGTAGTAGCCATAGTCAGGGGAGAAGAAGCAGTGTGTGATGATGATGATGTTGAAGAAGGAGGCGTGCAGTCTATGGGTGGATCAGTGAACTGACTGCTGATAGTAGACACTTTATTTGTGAAAAATGAAGCAAAATTGTCTGCTGTCAGATTAGTAGTGGGCGGTGGAGGTGGAGGGTTGAGTAGTGTTTTAAAGGTTGAGAATAGTTTCTTGGTGTCGGTGGCAGAATGAATTCTGTTATTATAGTAAGCCTTCTTCGCAGCAGTGACACTGGATGAGAAGGATACCAATAGTGACTGGAATGTGATCAGGTCAGAAGAGCTTTTTGTTTTGTGCCATTTTCTCTCTGCGGCTCTGAGGTTGGTACGCAGCGACCGGAGGTTATCATTGAGCCATGGGTGGGACTGGGAGGATGGAGCGGGTCTAGTAGATAGAGGGCACAGATTATCCAGACAGGAGCTAAGTGTAAAGCACAGAGACTCAGTGGCATCATTAACCTCTAAGGAGGAAAAAGTGCTGGGGGGAGGGAGAGCGGAGGCTACGACAGTGGAGAAGTGGGTGGGGGACAGGTTGTGGAGGTTGCGGCGGGAAGAGACCATGGGGGAGGGAGCAGAGTGTTTTTGAGGGAGAGACACACTGAACTGAATGAAATAGTGGTCAGACAGGTGTAAAGGTGTGACTGTGAGGGCATCTGTGATGCAGTTTCGGGTGAAAATGAGATGGAGCTCTTTACCAGCTTTGTGGGTTGGAGGACTGCAAACCCACTGTAGCTCAAAAGAGAGTATTAGTGACATGAAATCTGAGAAGCTGGGATTGTCTAAGTGGATGTTCATGTCACCGAGGACTAGCATGGGGCAGTCATGCTCTGGGACGGAGGAAAGCAGAGTGTCCAGCTCATCAGGAAAATCACCCAGTTGCCCTGGTGGACGATAAATGACAATTATGTAAAGTTTAACTGGTGCTGTCACTAGGATGGCATGGTATTCAAAGGAGTTGTATTTGACTGAAGGTAGGAGTTGATTGTGTTTCCATTTGTTGGAAATTAACAGACCCACGCCACCTCCTCGTCCAGATGGACGAGAGGTGTGAGAGAATGTGTGGTTGGTAGAAAGTGCGGCTGGGGTTGCATTGTTTTCAGGCTTAATCCAGGTTTCAGTGAGAGCCAGGATGTCCAGTGTGTGATGGTTGGCATAGGCAGCAATAAAACCACTATTACTTTTATTAGTTATATTAACTCTATTAGTTATATTAATTATATTAGCTATATTAGTTATATTAGCTATATTAGTTCTGTTATGATGGAAAGTTCAGGGGCAAACTGTTTAGTCACTAACATAAATCAGTGGTAAATGTACCATTTGTCAGATAGGTCTGAACTGGGGCTGTTCTGGAAGAGCGGGGGTGTTAGAGGAGACTGAACGAGGTATACATGGATACGCCAGCCGGAGCCTCAGCCGGGGCTGTAGTCAGCGTAGGAACCCAAGGCCAGAACCGGAGCCAGGGACGGAGCCTCAGGTGGGATCGAAGCCTAGCCTGAGCCGGGGGCCGGGGCCGGGGCCAGGGCCGGGGCCGGGGCCGGGGCATAGACGGCGTCGGAGTCCAAGCCGGGGACGGAGCAGAGCCTCAGCCGGCGAATTGTTGCTGTGCAGCGCTCATGAACCAGAGGGACGTCTGAAGAAAGGGCTTTGGACTTTGGAATTGAGTATTTTCAAAATGTAGCTGCTGGAAAAAGATCTCATACCCCACCTTTAATGGCTTATTGATACATTAAGTAATATGTTACCTAATGCTAACTAATATATAATAATGATTGATAATATATTACTGAACAGTTAATTCATGCTTAATAATACACTAACTAAGGTTAATTAAGGGACCCTTATTGTAAAGTGTTACCATTTTTTAAAAATCTAAATAACAGAATTGAAGTCATTTGAGTGACAGGCCTAAAAATAGAACAGTTACAACACCTGACCAGATGGTGAAGTTGGCGGTCTCGCCTCCTCTGGACCATTTCCACGCAGACTTTGGACCATCACGGTACAAACCAATCCAGCCGTAGTGATCGAAAAGATAATCATTCTCAGTTTCATTTCTGATCGTGACCAAGTCGATGTGGTGTTCCCTACAGTACTCCTGTGCCCCCTTCCAGGTTGTCCAGCCAAGGTTTCGTCTGGGGTATTGTACGTATCTTAAACGTCGCAGGTTCACTCCCTCATACACAGGACAGAGGAGGAGCAGCAGGTGGACAAAGAAGAACATTTCCTCCAAAATCTTCATGACAGGAGAGTTTGTATGAGCTGTAGACACATGAACAGTCTGACAGTGAGCAGAAGTACATGACATTTCTAGAGGTCATCTGTACATTTTGACTGATTTCCAACCATACAGATTGTAAACCTTTAATTATAATACTGCCCATAATAATCATCAGAATACTGTTTTAAACCAACTTATCCAGTCTTAATTTTTTTCCATATAAATTGTGCATCTGTGCTGTTCACATGGTCACAGTGGGATTTGAGTGTAAACCCCCTGCAGTGTCCCAGCATTAGTCTACCCAGTTTTACCAACACTCACCTTAGATGAAAGCAGGACAAAGACAGCTGGAACCTCTGGGATGATCAAAGGTACTGATGCTTTTCACTCCAACTCTGCACCAAGTCAACAATTCAACAGATACCATGGACCAATGACAGCAGAGTACAGACACACTCCTATTAATCCAACTATACAAATCCAGTCACGGTACTTTGCGTTTGACTTCTTGTTCACAGCCCAGAGGTAAACTGACTGTTTAGGTTGGAGTGTTGAGCCCTGTCACACCACATTATGTAATAACAGCACAATATGGAATAATGAAATAATTTTTCACCTCATTACATAATAAGGCGGCATTTTGTAATAACTTGACACATTTTGTTATAAAATCCTCTCATGCTTTTTTTTTTTATTGTTTTAGTATAAAGTACAAAACAAACATAGAAATGGTCACAGGTCCATTCAGACATTTACATTTACTGTTTACTGTCCACAGATTGATTGAAAAAGTCCAATTTTCTCCAATACTTTACGCCCTTGTGTTGTTGTAGGCAGAGACTGTTGGTCGTCATTTCCATTAAATCATTGTTTTCCAAACCTTTTTTTGGCTTGTGACTTCATTCTACCATCACAAATTTCTGGCGACCCCAGACATTCAAAATGGAGCCTTTTTTTTTTTTTCTTTTTTTGGCAAAAATTAATTTGTTTTTGATCATGAAATAGTTTGCTGTACTATGTTGCAAATAAATGTTAATTTTAGACAACACTTAGTTTATATAATGTATATTATTCTGGACAGAGGCAGTAAATCC
Organism: Sphaeramia orbicularis; assembly: GCF_902148855.1. Classification (NCBI taxonomy): domain Eukaryota; kingdom Metazoa; phylum Chordata; class Actinopteri; order Kurtiformes; family Apogonidae; genus Sphaeramia; species Sphaeramia orbicularis. The sequence goes on from NW_021941681.1 coordinate 45,490, forward strand.
AGGTGTAGATTACTGCACAAAGGGAGGTTTTTATTTTCCTTGGTCAGGATCTGTCCAGTCAGTCCAGCTGTGATTTACAAGGCTGACAATTAATTTTAAACAAACAAGAACTGAAACTATGAATCATGAAAGAGCTGCAGCATCTGAAACTGACCACAATGAACGTTTGACAGATAAGCAGAACCACAGTGCTGCAGTTTTACACTCACAGTTTGTCGTGTCTTTTATATATTGGGATCGTCTCTCTCAACTCACCATATATTTTTTTAGTAAATTTTTTTTTGTTTATTTATTTTTTTTTATCAATTACTAGACATTTCAGGCGACCCTATTTGAATTCCAGGTGACCCCATGAGGGGTCCTGACCCCAAGGTTGAAAAACACTACATTAAATGGATATGACTGATAATTTTTGTCACTGCGGAAGGATCCTTTTTTAGCCAATATTTGGTGATGGCGTTTTTGCCTGTGACAAGTAGTTTTCTAAACAGACATATGTCACTTTTATCTAATTCCTCTGGGGGAACACTAAAAAACAAAGTAGCCAATGACATTTCAAAATGGACACCAAAAACTGAATACATCAGTTTGATCCTATTTCCCCAAAAGCCAACAGTACCAGGACAGGAGCAGAATACATGTACTTTATCTACCTCAAGAGATCCAGCATTTTGTTATAAAATTCTTAAACGCATTTTGTAATAAATGTTGGCTCATTTTGTAATAACTTATTTCATATTCCAACAGTTATCACAAAAATGCAGGTGTAGCACTCTTTTTTAAAAGAAAATGTAATAATTTGGTGCATTATGTAATAAACCATCGAAAGATCATTGAAATTAGTTGCTTTTCCATTGGACATTTGCGCAAACTTGACGATATTTACTAAATGTTGAAAAAACAGAAGTGTGTACCGTTGGTTTTTCCCATTAAATCACAAGTGTGATGATTTCTTTATTTATTATTGCAAGATGACATGAGAAGTCATGCCATAAACATGGCGACGAACAATGTGATCATGAATTGCATACAGATAACATGTGACTTTTAATTGGCATGTTTTCTGTACGCATTATAAGCTTTCCGTGTGTATGTTCATGCCGCATAAAATCACACGTGATTAGCGCGATTAGCGGTTAAGGTTAGGCTCAGGGTCAGCGGTTACGGATACATAAACCTAAGATCTTGGAGTACATTGACGCACGATCAAATGGCGTTGAATAACACACAAAAGGATGAAACTGCAAATGTATAGCACGTCAAATGCCATAAGAACTGACGTGACATACAACGCAATTTAATGAGATCAGTCTGCAATGAACATAAATATGGTGTTGATTTACAGATAAATTCATTACTATTATTATTATTATTATTCATTTATTTATTTATTTTAAATTTCATTTATTTCGTTCATGGCTGTGCATTTCATCAGTAAACATTCAATAATCATCAAGTAAACAAACATGTACACACCCACGCTCAAAAAGGAGCAGGATGAAGAAAATCTGATATTTCCTGCCCCCTTCTAAATAATAATAACCTTAATGGTTAGCCATACACAACTAACTATAAAATCATACTGTATAAAGTCAGACAAACCAAACTAAGTACATCTAAAGATAATACAAAATGAATACAAAACCAAGTGCAAAACCACATGTCCAGAAAGTACAAAACATAAGTAAATATAAACCTGATGAAATGATGCAAAGACATTTTACCAGTCCAAAATAAGTACATAAATATGTCACAAAATACAAAACAAATACGAAGCCAAATGTAAAACTTATAGCTGTTCATATAATCTCATTGTTCTTTCTTTATGCACTTTTTTCAGTTGGAATCTGTTTTTACGGTCCTTCAGCTCATTATGAAGAGAATTCCAGAGTTTAGCACCCACCACTGATACACACATCTGCTTCACAGTCGTCTGTTCACACTGGTGTTTGAAATGACCTTTCCTTCGATGCTCTTCCTTCTCTGAAGTGAAGACAAACAGTTCTTGTAATTTAGCTGCTAGTGCTTTACTTTTGGCCTTGAACAGAACAAGTAATGTCTGTAACTGAACTAGCTTTTGCCATTTCAATAATCCAGAATTAATCAATAATGTATTAGTGTGTTCCCGATCATCTGCTTTATGGATAATCCTGATAGCTCTCATCTGTTGGAGATCCAATGGCTTTGTGTTGCTCTTATATGTATTACCCCAGACTTCCACACAGTAGCTAATATATGGTAATATAAATGCACAATACAGTGTTCACATTGCCCTGTAATCTAACAAATACTTGACCTTATTTAAAATGAAAATACTCTTCGATATCTTTTTCCTCACATGTGCAATATGGGATTTCCATGTCAGACCTTCATCCAATATTAATATTATATATTACTCCTCTATCCCGTACTAAATTAAAAACATGATTGGGTTTTCTGGTGTGTCCACACATGTTTCTTTTTAAACTTTTCTTCTCATCCCATACTCCTGGAGCACCCCCCCCCCCCCCCCCCCCACACACACACACACACACACACACACACACACACAGGATGCCCCTGGGGACACGGTCGTAAGCCTTCACCAGATCCACAAAACACATGTGGACTGGACGGACAAACCCAACACATTTGAATACGTTTACATGTCTCAGTGACAGACAAAACATGGGTTGGACTGATGTGTTCATCAAGGTCCTGTTTATTTCTACAGCACATTTACTACTACTACTACTACTACTACTACTACTACTAATAATAATAATAATAATAATAATGGATTGGATTTCTACAGTGCTTTTCAAGGTGTGTGATCCATTCTTCCTTCACTCACTCATTCCCACTCTGGTGGCGGTAAACTCCATCTGTATCCACAGCTGCCCTGGGGCAGACTGATGGAAGCATGGCTGCCAATCTGCACCAAACGGCCCCTCCCACCACCAAGCATTCACACACATTCATACACCAGTATGAGTGACACTGGAGGTAAGGGGGGTGAAGTGTCTTGTCCAAGGACACGACCCTTGGGTTATTGGACGACCCACTCTACCTCCTGAACCACAGCGGCCCCACACACAAAACAACACAAGGTACCCAATGGTAGTAAACAGATAGAAGGAAGTCCATGATATAGTGAACTAGTGAGAAGAAGAAGAAAATAAACTGAAACTGATAAAAACATATAAAATAAATAGGATACGACATCTAAAACACAACCAGTAGATAAAATAATGTCACACACTTGTATTAAAGCCAGTGCAAATAGGTACAACTGTAAAAGGGATTTAAAGGACTGGATGGACTGTGTGCAGCCCAGTCTAAAAATGGCACTTTACACTAAACAAGCTAAAATATAATTAATCAAAATGTCACGCATATAAATAATTATCATGAATATAGTTCATTTATTTGTATGTTAGTAAAAAAAAAACATGTTATAAGCCAACACAAGTTTTTTGTCTTTTATTTTGATAAGTCACTTGTGTTTTCGCAAATTTCTTTGAGTTTGTCAGGATCTGTGACTGTGTGACTCTTTGCTCCTCCCTCTTGGTCATGGTCTGTGCCTGTGTGACCCTCAGTTCCTCCGTCTCTTAATAATCATCATCAGACTCACCTGCTGGCGCTGCGTGGCTGCAGCCAATTACCTTTAGCCTATTTAAAGGTCCCGTATTATGCTATTTTTCAGTCACGTCATACAGGTCTCAGAAGCCCAAAAACAGAGTATTTAAGTTTGTTCGCCCCAAAATCATCCTTTTTTCGGAGTTTCAGCGGTCGAAAAAGTCACTCTCCCCAGCCCTCCTCAGAACAGTCTATTTCTGGGCCTGCTTCCGGGTATGCAAATGAACGCATCTGTCCACGCCCACTCCCCCTCCCCTCTCTGGGGGAGGACGCGGCTTACGCTAGCGGTACTACGCGCTAATGTTGACGGTGAAGCCATCATACACACGTCTCAGACAGAACGTCTTTCCAAACACTGGCTTTCTTTGCCTTGAGGCGTGACTGAGCCCCGACGGAAAATGGCGGTGTTGTGTCGGGTTCGTGGACCTGACACGGAAAGACGCCTGCCGCCACTAATGCAGGCAGCTACTAACAAGCCTGATGCTAACTCTACTGATGCCAACCACAAAAGGCCCGTGTTCACAGTAGTTCTGTTGAATGTCTCTGGATATTATCAGCTCTTGCATGTTAACGGGGACGCAAACGTTAGCAGCAGCAACCGAGCTATGTTAGCTGCCATGCTAACGTTAGACGTACACATCAACACCCACCAGCTTATCCGTAATGTAGGGTTATGCAGTAAAGATACAAAAAATGAGAAGAACTTACATCTCCCACACTTGTACTTGGGTCACGAAGCGTTGGTACTGCATCCTTCTGGATTCGGAGTCTTTGTGCTAAGCCGCAGCTGTATGGGCCCATGTTAAAAAACACTCGTCCGTGAAATGCCGGGCACACACATACAAGCGTTTGGGAATGTTGTTTGGTCCATGACCATCAAAGATAGAATCCAGCCACTTTTTACGGAGAGGCTCGGAAGTGGGGAGCAAAAATAAACTTTCGTGTTGGTGTGTGCAGCCAACAACACCACAACTTGCGTGTCTCGCCTTCGCCATGTTTGTTGTCCAAGAGGTACTTTGCCAGGGCGGGGCTCGCTTTGCCAGGGTGGGGGCACAGTCAGGGGGAGGAGTTAAATCCGCTTATGTCGTCATAAGCGGACCCAACTCAAACTGGGCCGTTTGAGCATTTTCACAAAATGTGGTGTAGCAAGGCAGGAGGAAACAGACAGTTTTCAAATTCGAACCTCATAATGAGGCTACTGCAACACACACTACTGTAAGAAAACTGTCACAAAGTGAGATTTGCATAATATGGGACCTTTAAGGCTTTGGTTTGCAGCCACGCAGCGCTGGTCCATTTTTCCTCTTCACTCTTTTTCATAACCTGGACATTATCCATTTTCATCTACGGACTCAGGTTTTGTGTGGTTTTTTTTGTCTTCCTTTATGGACTCTGTTCTTGGTTCTGTGCTTTCCGTTGTTTAGTTTTTATTTTTGTTTAATAAACTTGTGTTTTTTTCCCTTCAGTACCGAGCATTTGAGTCCTCTCTTTTCCCCCGTCGTGACAGAGTTGCACTTGGGAAAAACCTAAAAAACGTGGTCTGTGTACAACCTAACCTGTTTGGTTGTCAGTCTTGTATTTTATTTTGTAATGTTGCTTTCTGACAACAGAATACCCAGGATTTTGTCACTCTTTATAGAGGATATTAATTTTATGGGAGAAAAATGTACAAACAAATTCATCCGTGGTGCCCTCACATGTAATCTTTTCCCCTTACCATTAAAATGGAAAAATGTATTAAAAGATTATCCTAAAGAAATTATAATCAGGATCAGAACCAAATATCTGACTCTACCCATATCCCCGAAAGCAAAAGAAACTCATTTTAAAACACTAAATGATATTTATCCTTGCAATGACTTTATGAGACGAAGATTTAATATTGAGAAAAATAACTGTGTTTTCTGTGAATTTGAAATGGAGTCTTTTGAACATCTCTTTTTTGACTGCTCATACACCAGGACATTTTGGACAGCATTTCAAGACTGGACATCAGAGAAGTAAGTAAGTAAGTAAATTTTATTTACAGAGCACTTTTCACAGACAGAGTCACAAAGTGCTTTATCAAATCAAATCAAATTTACAGAAACCCACCAGAATCCTCCAGGAGCAAACACTTGCGACTGGTGACAGTGGAAGGAAAAACTGCCTTTAACAGCAGAAACCTGGAGCAGAACCAGACTGAGGAAGATGGATGTCTGCCAGTTGGGGTTAAAGGGAGAGAGTAAAGGAGGAGAAAAGAGAGAGAGAGAGAGAGAGACTGGGGGAGAGGGGGGAGACACATGGAGTACATGTAACACTGTAAAGTAGCAACTTTACATTGTGAAAAACAAATAAAACAGTTCAAATAAAATACAATTAGAATATCCATAGAACACAATAAAATACCATTAAAAACAGTTTAAGATATGATGAATACATAAAGTGCAGTCAGCTTGTGAAGGACACTCAATCGCCCAAACTGGAGTATACAGACATTAAATTCGGAGTTATAATGAAAAACAATTAACGAGAAATTATGTACAATACTTTAATTATTATTGCTAAACAATTTATACACAGATGTAGATTTATGAAAAACCACCCAAAATTTACATAAATGAAATAACAAACTTAAAAAAACAACAACACTGAAATAAGTAAAAAACAAACAAGCCTTGATTGTTTATGAAAATTTAAATGTACATGATTAGACCTCTGACTTTATTTTGTTATTTATTTTATTTTCATTTTCTTTCTTTTTTTCCCCCTTCTTTTTATATAATGTTCTTTACAATTATTGTTCAATATATGTTTTATGTTGATGCTCAATTTGAGAAAAAAAAAAAAAGTCTTTTTCTATGGAATTCTTTAGAATGTATGACCAGATTTGACTAATAAAGTTGAAAATCAATCAATCAATCAATAATTTTTTGTTGCATTGGTCAAGTTGAGTGTAATGTCCAATCAGAAGCGGAGGGCGGGACTTAGGTGTGCAGGCTCGAGGCTCAGACTGGTCATCATTGGGCTGCGGACATGGCGCAGGACGGAAGGCCTGTGCTAAGCTAAAACGGAAAATGGTCGCAAACCGGGGATTGGACGCAGAGACTACACGGCGGGTTCTACACTGTGAACCGGGATGAGTGAGTACTCAATGTATTTTATTTTCTGAGCAGAGATGAAATGTTGAAGCTTAAAACAATGTAATGGCTAACTGTGTGTTAGCTTGTTAGCGCCGATAGCTGTTAGCCACTCTGTATGCTAAGTACAGTGAGTTTTACAAGGACTTATTAAACTAATAGACTTTCTTTTTCATGACTTAAATTTTTATTGATTTTTGTTTTACACATATTTGACAAAACAATGAAAAACGAACAAACCAACATTGCTTGGGTACATTATACCTATTTCAACACATTTTTATCCAGTTTTTCCATCATTCTTCGCTCTGTAAACAGCCCGTTTATTCCACTTTTTGTCCATTTGTGCTTCGTGTAATTGCAGTCTATTAGTCACCCTTTCCATTGTATGTATTCCATCCATGATTGCAATCCACTGGTCCTTTGATGGTGGTTCGGTTCTTCCCCAGTTCCTTGTAAAAGTGTTTTTGCAAGCCACTAAAAGTATCTTAACCAAGTATATGTTGTTTCCTACTACATTTCCATCAAATTATTTACAAAAATACAGAACATCACAGGACATTGGAATCTCATACCCCATTATTTGTTTTAGTACTCGACACACCATTTCCCAAAACACTGTTATTCTCTCACATTTCCAAAAAACACTGTGTGATCTGCATAAAATTCTCCACTTTCCCTCCAACATTTCTGCTGTCTGTTTAACTGCTTGCTTTTCTTCTTAGGTGTGATAAAGAAACACAGCAGATTTCTCCAGGTTTTTCCATAAACTAATAGACTTTCTAATGTGCAGTGGACTGAGGCAGAGAGACTTTCTGCTGTGGATAGTGACTGTCTGGGTTCTACAAGTACATGTTCCAGCCACCTACTGAGCTAACTGCACCTACTGAGCTAACTCCACCTACTGAGCTAACTCCACCTACTGAGCTAACTCCACCTACTGAGCTAACTGCACCTACTGAGCTAACTGCACCTACTGAGCTAACTGCACCTGTCCAGTCTCCTTGGATCCAGTCCAGCACGCGCCTTACCTTCTCATCCACTCAAGGTTCTGTGAGTACTCTAGAGCTTGTGCCATTTTATTTTCTGCTTGTGCTAACAAGTAAAACGGCTGCTGTTCAGTTTGAATGGTCTCAACGCACCCAAACAACATCGGGCCTGCAACACTGGGGATTTCATTTCAGCTTAAAAGGTTATTTGGAATTGACTTTTAAAGATTAATTATTGTGCATTATTATATTTGTCCTGAATGTTTGTTTTATGTGGTTTAATCATTTTCAACTACTAAAATGTATTCTTTTGACTACATAGATTCTGTGTTGTATTTCAAAGGGACAACTATATTTAAATAAGATTAAAACAAGTTAGTATTCATTTGTTCTTAGTGGGATAAAAAAAAACTAACATTATTATTTTACCAGGCAAGTCGAGGCACTGCCATTTAAAACTCATTTAGTAATTTTGAAGGTATTTATTTTTACTGTTTCTCCTGTTTACCAATTTAGTTATCCAATCCAATCCAACTTTATTTGTAAAGCACTTTAAAACAACTGCAGTGGACCAAAGTGCAGTACAGAAGAATAATTAAAAGCAAAATAGAAGAATAAAGTACAGAAATAGTTTTAAAGACATAGAAGATGTACAAAAAAGAAAAAAAGTGCTATACAGAAGAATAAATAAAACTCAGATAAAAGAATAAAATTCAAGAATAGATTAAAAATAAGAACAATAACCCACTATTAAATAAAAACAATAGAATAAATATAGTACCTTAAAACATCTCGCATGGTTTCAAAGCCAAGGAGGAAAGATGGGTTTTAAGAAGGGATTTAAAAACAGACAGAGAGGAGGCCTGTCTGATATGGAGAGGCAGATCGTTCCATAGTTTAGGAGCTAGCTAGTTAGTTAGTTAGTGTTGACGTAGCCAGGGCCCCGCCCAGAGTACACCATCATAATAACAGAGGGTTATTAACCTTGCTACTTGGAACAGGCACTACATGTGCACGTGTGATTTGTTGGGTCAGAGTGTTCCGGAGTCTAGGACCTCTCATAGAAAAGGCTCTGATGTCTTTAGTCTTCAGACGGGTTTTTGGTACATCTAAAATTAGGTGATTTGAGGATTGTGTTTCTGTAGACGGAGTGTGCACAGTTAAAAGCTCTGAAAGGTATGGGGGTGTCAAACCATGTAGGTACTTAAACTCATACAATGAAAATCTGAAACTGGATCCTGTAAGTGACAGGAAGTCAGTGAAGGGAAGTCAGTACGAGGGTGATGTGACCCGTCTTCTGACTGGAACCAGAAGGAACACCAGCAGACTAAGATGAGACACAAACTGAACAGGTTAAATGTGTGGTCCTGAACAGGACTCACCATGTTAAAGAGGATCTAGTGACCATCCAATGACATGGACTGGCATTGAGATCAGGTGTGTTCAGTGAAGTACTGGATTATGGACTGAGCCTGGCACCGTGACCGTGCTCAGTTTGGTGTCTTCATGGTCCTTCAGTTGCAGCCCACCACTTTTAAGGATGTATCATCTTGAGGAAACACGTGTCCTTTGTGATCAGTCAACACCTGTGACCAAAGACCACATAAGCAGTGGACAGAGGAAGTGTGACGTCACCCATTTGTTTCTGAACTTCTATTTTAAAGCCTGTAGTTTTGTCGAGGCTCTTTTTGGATAAATTCCTGCATCAATGTGACGTTGCATGGAGATGATCCACCTGTGGCTCTGCTGAGGTGTTATGGAAGTCCAGGTTGCCTTGATAGTGGTCTTCAGGTCACCTTTATTTTCAGGTCCGGTGTCTCTCATCTTCCTCTAAACAATACCACAAAGATTCTCTTCAGGGTTGAGGTTAGGACAGCTGACTGACCAATCAAGAATCATTGTAGTTCAGAGTAATCTTGTGGGTGGAGCCAAGTCCTGCTAGAAAAGGAAGCAGCACCTCTGTAGAGTTTGTCCACAGATAGAAGCATGAAGTGGTCTGAAATCACCTGTTAGATGATTGACCTTGGACTTGATCAAACACAGTGGACCAAAACCAGCAGATGACATGACACCGTATACGACTGACACTGATGATGAATGACTGACTGTGGAAACTTCACTGTGGACTTTATGAAATTTGGATTCTGTGCTTCTCCACTCTTCTTTAATTTCCTAAATGCAGACACTGACTGATTCAGGAGAGTGTTGACATCAGGAATACAACTCTTGTAGTTCATTTCCTGGACTCGTCTCTTTGTGCTGGTCCTTGATGCACTAAGGGTACGTTTACACGGCAACACTCCGCAAAGATTTCTCCTTTGCGTTATAAAATCATTCCGCGTTAAGACGAAGCCGCTATGATAACGATCTGCGTTAACATGAGTCCGCGAGGACGGCTGAATACGCTGTAGTGGCCATGCCAGACCAGTAGCTGGCGATGTAGAGCTGTAGTGAAACAGTGGCGGTAAAACACGTGCCTGCGCACAAACGATTTCCGGTTTAGACAGCCTTTAAATGAGGAGAAGAAGAAGAAGAAGAGGCGGACAACACTATTTACAAACAGCAATGGCGAGTGATCGTACAAAGACGCAGGACTTCTTTGTCTGGACAGATGAGCTGAGCACAGTTAGCAGCATGTATGTTGTTCTGAAACCGGCCATTGTTGTTGTGGTTGTTCCTTCTTTTTCTGCAGCTTTATTGTGTCATAGAGGCTGGCAAACCAGCTTGGAGGCGCATTACCGCCACCAACTGGTTAACTGGCGGTTCTTGGCTGCGCGCGCATGCGGTGACGTCATATTTTACCCCGGAACGTTCCGATTCGCGTTAACACGGAGCTGAAATGCGGAGCGTATCGATAACGTTCCACCCTGGACCCTGGTATCAAAAGTTTCCGGATTCAGGCACTCTAGGCACCGTTTCCATGTTAACAGAAGGCTAATCCGCCATGAAATCTTCCCGGAGTCGACTGAATCCTACGCCGTGTAAACGGCCCCTAAGTTCAGCTTCAGTCCACTCTTTGTGATGCTCTTCCAAGTTCTTGAATCCGCTTTTTTATAGAACAGTATATAAGTCTAATATCTAAACCAAGTTAAGTGTAGTCAAGGAGATGGATAGATAATATAGGGTGTGTATATGAATAGTATTCTAAAACACATGATATCAACCTATTTTTTTTTAGTGTTTTTTGACTTCTGAGGGAAATATCAGCCTCTTTAGCTGTTCAACACTTAGCTTAGCCTTGATTAGATAGGTAAGGCAATGTTATTAGTTACACTTAAACTAACTTGTGCTACAAAGACGTCCTGAGAGGGGTGAGTTTTTGGCCATTTTCAATTCTTACTTGAACTGTTTGAACTAGAAATGTTTCACCAACATTAGTAATAGTAAATTATCATTCTATTCACAAATACATCACATCCTTTGTCACTAGACACTCTCTCTACATGAAGTGAACTTCAGATTTTGATTTGACGCTGATTTTCTCTACGGATTTTTACAACACATGAAGTTGTCTTGTATTTAAGGCCTCCAGGAGCAGAGGAAATTGAATTTGTTTTCACACTTTCTTCGTATATAGGCATCTGAGTTACTCCTTTTCAGTCCGCCACAGGTCTTTTTATCGTCATAGCATTCGATCGTGTGCTGTAGTTGTTCTCCACCCACCCACATCCACCGACCAGCCAGGAATCGCAGACCGGTCCACACCTGAGAAACATTCAGCAGAGAACACAGAGGATGAGCCACTCAAACACACAGTGAGGTCCAATCCCATTTCTCATTTTCACCCCTCCCCCTTGGCCCCTCCCCTTTACCCCTCCCCCTTGGCCCTTGCACTTGGCACTAACGCTTGAAACGGAGTTGCAAGGGGTAGGGGTGAAAACATTCTCCTTTGAAATGAGACAGCCCTTTGAGACTGGTTACGTCATCAGCAGTCATCGATACCGCAATAAACAGATGCAACAATTTTGCAAAATATTTCATTATGCCGTCAGCAGCTTTGGGCATCTTTTTACAGCTATCAACCACAAACCACAGAAATGCTATCTGTAGTGCATTAAAACGGCATTAAACGGACGCTCAAATGATTAAGTTATTTACAAAGAAAATACGTACATTTGTGTGTTTCTTTCATCACTGCTGCACTTTTTTTGCTGTTTTTACCTCCATCTTGCCGATGATTCGAACAGAATTATGGAAAATTTGTCATACTCCTCTGTTTTTGGTGTGGTCCTGAAAAATCTGTTTCGAGGGTCAAACAGCCCTCCCCCTTAGCCCTTCCCCTGCGACTCATTGAAAATCGGGACACCCCCACCCCCTCACGTGAACGTGCAAAATGGAGGGGGAGGGGTAAGGGGGAGGGCCGAGGAGTGGATTGGGATTGTGCCTTAGTGTCCACTGTAGAACATGGACCTACCATGTCAGTGGTGGCCTCTTGGATCATCTCTTTGGCGTAGTCGTGGTCACCTGGAGTGAGCAGGGTGGCCAGGTCGTAGCGGTGGCTGTTGTAGGCAGTGGAGTTCCTGACCTTCAGAGACCTGCAGTGCACTAATGCATCCTCCCACGTCTTCTTCTCCTTCACAAGAATCAGAGGTTCATCATAACAGATTAATGAATGCCGATTGTTGCAATCCCCACTCCTCCATCCAGTATGGGAGGAGTATTTATAAGCACAGTGTTGGTTGTAGTGGTGATTTTCTGAAAGAAGCAGAAGAAATTGTGGCATTTTACTGAATGCACATTTCAGATATACAGATAAATTAAAAAATTATTAAGAAAAATGTTTTTTCGTTATTAAAACAGACCATTTTTTTGACCAGGAGTCTTGAACTCATCTGGACACGACCAGACAAATATGGACAAACATAACAAATACATGAATTATGAATTATGGGTATTAATAAATGTGTAGATTAACTACACAATGGAAGTATATGCCACATTTCACACATCTGGAATAAACAGACCAGAGGTAGAATTATATCGCTCTTTGTGTTTGTCATTTAAAATTCCTACGTTTGTTTGAAAAATTCCCTTTTCATAGATAAAAAAAATGAAAAAGTGCATTTGCAAAACTTTCAACCTATTTTCTGTGGATTATTACCATTTGCATTTTCGATTTGTGTCATATTTTTGCATTTTGTGGAAGTGTGGACAGAGTTTATTTTATATATTTTTTGAGAGTTATTTTGGGGAGCCTTCATGGGAGTTTGTGTTCAGTAGAAAAAGATGTGGTAAGTGGGTGGGAGTTTATAGGCTCCACTTCATCCCACTCCTTTTCAAATGTTTTTTTTTTTTTTTTTTTTTTTTTAACCTTTGTTATGAATGAACAAACAAACAAATGAACTCTTAGCTTTAACCTCAATTTGCAGACCAAGCTGACACTATGGGTTTGGAAATAAAGCTTCTGATCAAGCAGAAAGCCAAGGTCTGTATCTTAGAGACTAAAGCCGTATTACCACTACGTGGTACCGACTTGATGCGACTCAAGTATCAGGGGCCTCATGTACAAAGGTTGCGTACGCACAAGAATGTGGCGTACGCCCTTTTCCACGCTCACGTTCAGATGTGACATTACCGTGGAAATGTGCGGTCCTCCACGCCAACTTCATGACTGGCGTACACACATTTCTTGTGCTTTTGAACCACTGGCGACATTTAGAGGTGATACTGGGAAACAGTTAATAATGTGAAAAAAGGCTGTTGGACTGGAGAAATCCCACAGTCTGTGACAGGCTGAGACTGTGTCTCACCGTCTTCTGTCTTATTGTCTTTTGGGAAATAATAAATGGAGGGATTAAACACAAGTCTTTGATTTCCTCTTTGATATCCTGACATGACTACGCATGAACCTTTGTCTTGTTTGGCTGTGATCAGACTATTGTTTGACCCGTAGAATGAACTAATGTATGAGTTACACAAATACTAAATATATATTTACCGTGGGGATGATTTGAGTCACCCCGTTAGACCAGTGTCGCTCACAGTATCGGTGACTCTCTGCTCAAACAGGGTGAGTTTGTCCTCTTTTTTTCTCCTTCCGCTTGTTTTGACCTGCGCTTCATGTCCACCTTGACGTCATCTGATCATGCAGAGAGGGGAATCCCAGAGGGAATCCCACCTGCAGACCCTGTTTATGCTGATTTGCATATTTAAATATGGGCGTGGAGAGGGAGGAGTCAGGTACTCCAACATATGTGGTCAATTCCACGCTGATTGGGATGTACAAAGGAAGTGTGCTTGGACTCGGGCGTACACAGTTTTGTTCATCTGGATTTTTTTGTGCATACGGATTTTTCTGGATTTGGGCGTACGCCAGGTTTCAGTATGAAATCCACGCAAGTCTTTGTACATGAGGCCCTAGGTACTATTGCTGGAAGCCGTTTCCATTACAGGAGAGTACCAGCTTTAGAATACCTGGTCCTCATAGCGACACTGCGAGTAACTTCCGTGGTTGCTGATACTTGCTCACTGCGTGCTGCCCCGTCATGCTCATGCTGAATCTTTTTATCGTCCACCAAGGACAGAAATGTCTGAACCTCCTCGACCGACCACATAATGACACAGTAACAACTCTCTGACCAATCAGTGGTCTGCAGTGTTTACACATTACAGTTTAGTATCTCTTCACCTGTTTTTGAACTTTGACCGAGCAGATACTAAAAAGATAGTACCGGGTACCAGATTCAAACTTTATGTAATGGAAATGCAAAAAAGCCGAGGTGAGTCAAGTCGGTACCATGAAGTGGAAACATGGCATAACTCCATTGGATTACCCATGGTTAAACAAAATATAAAACATAGACCTTGTCATTTTTACTCTCGGCCACACTGGCCGTAGGGTGTTGTCATCATTTGGCCGTTTGTCCATCCGTCTGTCTGTCCAAAAACTTTACCAAGCACTGGTAAGTCGGGCCACTGGGGGCAGTAGTGCACCTGATAAGTCAGGCTGAGGGTTTTCAAGTGCACGCACGTGATGTTCAGATCATGTGGAAATTAGAGCCCGACCGATATGGGATTTTTGGGGCCGATGCCGATATTGGAGGCAAAAAAAAAAAGAAGCTGATATCCGATATATCATCCGATAACCGATATATTGGCCGATATATGAAATAAGAGCATTGATGTAGACAGGATATTTACTGTACATGAACATAAATTCTTATAATACCCAAAATATGATTCAACAAAAAGAAGCAGAAGACTACTAAATTAAAATAAGGAACTTTAATTAGTAACACTGTCAACATAGGAACTGTAAACACAATGATAAAGAAGAAAAGGCAAACTGTAAACACAATGATAAATAAGAAAAGGCAAACTGTAAACACAATGCTAAATCAGTAAATGTGTAGTGTTCTTTGCTTCGCTGGTGCTGGAGCCCTGGCTAACTCTTGCTCTGCAGATGTTCATCTGGTGCTTGTGGAGTCTTTTGTGAAGTGGCTCCACACCTTACTGTTCCCCTCTGCCTGTGGAATGAAAGTATATACACATTTAATGCATTTTGTTTTTAGCATAGAATTGGATTCTATAGTTGTCCATTTTAAAATAAAAACAAGTGGCTGCATTTAGCTGAATGTCATAATACATAGGCTGATGTGAGGTGTTTTTAAACAAATACATGTGTTTTTAAAAGGCTTATTCACAAAAACATCTTACCAATATCAATTAGTCATATTTACTAGCTAATGAAAAGTCCCATCTGCAGCCACTGGGTATTTACAAACAGCTCAGAAATAAATGCTGAAGCAAACGTTAAAAAGTGAAAAAAGTGGTCTACAAACAAAATAAGAAATAATCCAAACATGCATCATGTTATTGGACTTAATACAAGGGACTAAACTACATTTTATGTAAAAATGGATCTGCTTTCAAAACATGTAATACATAAAATTACAACTAAATACATTACTTGGAATCTTTTCAAAATTATTTTAATGAAGACATTCAGTTGTGAATTTATGAGCCCCAGTAAATCCTGCATGACTGTATGAAGTGAAGTGGGACGCTGTATAGTAGTCTGATATTAATGATGGACATGGGAGTTAACAGGTACATATATCTGCATTTTTTTTCACAAAGATGCAACTTGCATAACTATAAAACGCTTTATAATAGCCTGATATTAGATAATGGTGGACATGTTGATTAACAGTTGCATCTTTGTTTATCTCATAAAGATAATTTACATAACTTTAAAACACTGTATAATAGTCTGATATTAGATAATGGTGGACATGTTAATTAACAGTTACATATGTCTTTGTTTATTTCACTGAAATGCAGCTTACACAATGTTAAAACACTGTAATACGCTCTCTAAAACTTGCGTGAAAAAAAAAAAAAGCTAGAATGTTCTCTTTGTTGTACCCCTGGGGCACTAAAGTGTAGTGTTATATTGTTTTACAAAGTCACAGCTTACCATGGAGTAAAATAAATGCAGTTTCTTTCTCCGTTTCTCTCTTGTTCTCTGCTGCAGCTGAATGAGTGTGAGAGGTGGAACTGCACTTCACTGCTCTGTGGGAGGGGGAGGGGCCAGGTACTGGGGCAGTGTGCAGCACACACACAGGAACTGAGCGACACAATCTCCACGCAGCAAAAAACTTGAATTAATATATCGGCTACATATTGACCATTGTTGATTAATCGGTGATAAGCTATAATTGGCCCGATTGGCTGATTAATCGGTCAGGCTCTCGTGGAAATGAGACAAGTTTAAGATTAGGTTGCAATTTGTACATTACAAATCCTCCACTTTAGGAAAAGATTCTGGTTTTAATTAGGGATGTCCGATAATATCGGCCCGCCGATATTATCGGCCCGATATTGGCATAAAAATGTAATATCGGTGAATATCGTTATCGGTTTTTTTGCCATTAAAACCAATAAAATAATGCCTTAATTTCACCGACATTTACCGATGCGTAAATGAAGCATTGTTTGTAGCTGAAAGAAATGTGCAGTTTTCAAAATTGTACAGTAGAGTTGCCACACTGTAGTAGACTCATGGAGGGAGGGAGAGAAAATAAATAACTATGGCATTTTTTCCACAACTTAACTCTTTGTCCGCCAATGACGAGATTTTCCGTCACTCCGTGTTTTCACTGTTGTACTGTAGTTGAAGCTGTTGCGAATCGTGTGAATTACTTTCCTTAGTCCAAAAACAAACAATTAAGCAGCTTTTTTGGAAAAATGACGGACCGGGTTTGATGTTTTCGCACTGGAGTCTCCGTATCCCATGGCAACGCATCCAGCGGAAGTCACTGAATGAGGAAATGCAGATTCTTCAGGAACCGCGCACAGTTTCAAAAGCCTTAAAGATGATCATGGAGACAGAGTCCGACAATTCAATATATGATGGAGCTACAGAAGAACCATTTAGAGACAGGAACGGAGAAATAGAAGGTGAGGGAGACGGACACGGAACACGGGAAACACGGAGCGGCTCAGGTCTGACATGAAGGGGGGGGGCGGGCACGGAGCGACACGGAGAAAATGACAGACAGGAGGAAGAGAAAAGAGACATTTATAGAGGACATTCAAGGAGAAGACAGACACAGACATGAGACAAGACAAAGGACAGTGTTCATCTGTTAGAGTGAGGTCAGATTCAGACTGAGGACACAGAACAGATTCAGCTGTAGAATGTCAGCAGGACACAGGGAAGACACTGTTTGATTTGGCTTTAGTATGAAATAAATAAATAAATACATATATTCATACATAGATAAATAACTAGATGTCCATATAATTATTTCTAGATCAAACACAGCAGCTGGTCCAACAGGAGGACCTGGTGCAGCCAAGGAAAGGCCAGAAATCTACAGTATTTAGTGCATTTGTTTATTTTTTTCTTGAAAATGAGGAATATTGAAGTGTTTATATCAAAAAACTAAACTAATATGTGTTAGACTTATAACTGATGTATGTAAATGTGATAAGTTTAGAAGGAACCTGGTGCTTTAGAAGATGTTTGGTCTTAAGTTTGGTGTGGATTCCTCTAATATTTTGTGGAATGATGGGATATCTTAGAGCTGTTTGTTATTATTATTGTTTTTATTATTATTTTACTTTGTGATTTGGAATACAGTGTTACTGTTGGTAAATGAGAAAGAGTCAAAAATGTAAATAGGAAATCAATTTTATCTTGAAAATCAATATCTTTGGAAAAAAATGCAGTTTTCTCAGTTTTTTGCTCAAAATTCAGTTTTTTCCTGAAAATGACCAATATTCAAATGTTCATATCTCATGAACGAATGAAGACAGAATAAAATCGTTTCTTGTGTTTAAAAGTTGAAGTTCTGTTCTTTCTTTTGATGTATTCAGTGTTCCCATACTCCTAACACAACATTTTCAGTCAGCTTCCAAAGATTAGTGAAAATGACCAAAAAGGCTGGTGCTGGCTACCAACTCACTGGAAAATGCTCTGGCGGGAAAGAGTTAAGTTGAAGTATGTATTCTTTGCACAGACATGATGTGTTAATTCCATGACAGGAGATATGTGATGTTACCTAAAATTAGTTTAATATCCCACATATATCGGCAGCGATATCGGTAGATATCGGAATCGGAAATTAAAGTGTTGGACAATATCGGCATATCGTTTTTGGCAAAAAAGCCAATATCGGACATCCGTAGTTTAATTAAATATCAAAAAGTAAATTACAAGGTCAAGGTAACTATCATCCCTGAGGGGCAATTTGTTCTTCAGCCAGCAGTATCACATGGAGAACAAACCAACAATAAATACAATAAATAATCTATTAAAACAATAGCACCAACATTACTAAGAATTATTCAGCAGAACAATGGCTGCCGGAACCAAAGTTACCTCTCCTAACCTGAACTTACAAGATTTTTTGTTACCTACATAACTGAACTAAAGTTATTTGAGGGGGGGGGCTGAACCCTGTGGTTACACTTCCAAGATGGGAAACAAGTGAAAGGTCTAAAATAGAACAGGTACAACACCTGACCAGACGATGAAGTCAGCGGTCTCGTTTCTTCTGGACCATTTCCACACAGAGTTTGAACCATCACGGTACAACCAATCCAGCCTTTGAATGGAGTAATAAAACCATTGTCAGTGTGATTTCTGATAGTGGCCAAGTCACTGTGGTGTTCCCTACAGTACTCCTGTGCCTCCTTCCAGGTTTTTGAGCCAGGGTTTTGGCTGGTGTATTGTATGTATTTCAAAGGTCGCAGGTTCAGTCCCTCATACACAGGACAGAGGAGGAGCAGCAGGTGGATGAAGGACATTTCCTCCAAAATCTTCATGACAGGAGAGTTTGTATGAGCTGCAGACACATGAACAGTTTTAATAGAAAAGAAATAAAACTAGTGTGTAGACAAACACCCTGATGTCTTTTCCACTGTGATAATGCAGAGGAGCGGGATTGGAATTGAATAGAATATAATAAGTTAATTGCCTAAACAGTAACAAATGCAATAATATTGTCAATATATCAATTGGCAGTACTTCCATGAGGTTATTTTAAATGTATTAAATAAACATGTGCCTTTGTGTACATTAAGGGTGGAAGGGCACAATAACCCTTGGTTTTCAACTGAAATAAGAAACCTTAAGAAAGGGCCGGGCCACAGCAGGAAAAAATAAGACTGATCTTGACTGGCTCCCGTTTTCATTAGTTAAATAAATGTACCTTTTTTGGTTAAGAAAGCCCAGTCTGAGTTTAACCTCAGTGAAACAACTAAAAACCTGAATGACCCTTAGAAGGTTTGGAAGTAGTAAAATCACTTCTGAGTCAGCTCCGGTAAAGGCCCTGCCTAATTTATTAACTAAAGAGGGACAAATGTTAACCAATAAACCTGCCATACTAAAGAATTTTAATGAACATTTTATATCTGATGGATTTTTATTTGACTGGTTAACCTTAACCTACAAATCCCTTCTAGGTATGGTTCCGTCATACCTATCCTGTTTTCTCCAAAGATCAACCAGTAAATATTCTTTACGGTCTTGTGATCTGTATTATTTGAATGTACCCAAAGTTAGAACTGAACTGGGGAAGCGAGCTTTCAGCTTTGCCCCGCCCCCTCTGCCTGGAACACACTTCAAATGGAACTGAAAATACCAGAGCTCATGTCATTTCAAGCTTTTCGCTTCGTCTTACAGACAAGACTGTGAGAGTCAATCGGACAGTGCCTATGTTTTTAAATTACTGTGACCTCAAATAAATTTTGCACTTTAAAAATTGCACTTTAAAAAACAGTCTAACTTTTCTGTTATTACAATATTAGTGTTTGTTTAATTTATTGTTTTTACCTGTCTGTTAACTCTTTAAGTGCCAGACAGTTAAGGGATAATAAGCCTTAAAAGTGCCACAGAATTTGGCCATTTTTCAGTATTCGCGTCGTTTTCATAATATTTGAAGAATCCTGCAGGAAACCGCTCGGTAACATCCGACCGATTGCTGATTAGATCAAAACGCACCGGACACAGCCGATTCATTATTGATCGTAATTTGCATAATTTATAATAATAATATATAATCTTTATTTATATCGCACTTTTCATACATTAAAAACTGTAGCACAAAGTGCTTTACATATCAGAATAAAAATCAGTACGCCCCCACCCACCCACACCCACCCACTCACCCGCACACTCACACACACACACACACACACACACACACACACACGCACACATATACATGCAAACCCACAAGCTCACACATACTTAAGAAGACTGACTGAGCACGGGTAGACCAGAACAAAATGTACAAGGTAAAAGTAAAACATCAATTTAGGAGGCGCTGTCTCAGGGAGCCATCCGCACCAGGAGGCAGCCGCCGACCAACGGCGACCAGGCACCAGCAACACAGCCCCACATCCCAACTAGTGGGAGAGGGCCAACTGGGACCCCCACCCACCAGAAAGGAGCGGACCCCAAGTGAGAGAAGGCGCACAGCCCCCGGAGTCCATAGCCGCCCCCCGGCATGGAGGGCTCCCTCTGATGAAACACCGGAGAATAAGAAACATTAAAAAGATATAAAAATATTATTCGGTCGCGTGACCTCAAATTCCCGTCTGCTTGGTCTCAAAAGGGGGACACGGAAAAGAACGTCATCAAAATGTGAGAAAGAAATGGGGGTGGATGGTTTTGTTTGTACACAAATGTGGCGTGTTCTCCAAAGCCGATCTGATCGGCCCGTGGCACTTACAGGTTGTTTTCGTAAAGCCGATTTAATCGGCCCATGGCACTGAAAGTGTTAAACCCGTTTTCTTTCATGGTGTGTGCTGCTGACCTCTTGGCCTGGGCGCCCTTTATAAAAGAGATCTTGTCTCAATGGGATTTATCTGGTTAATAAGGTCTAATAAAAAAACAATGCAAAAATAATATGTAAGATAAGAGTATGTGTTCCACAGTTACCCAACCACAGTAGTTAAGTACAATATGTCTAATAATGCTGTACTTTGACCACTTCTATAACTTAGTAACAATAGTGGTATAAAACAACTGAGAGAAAAAACTTCGCTTTCATCACATGACTAAAATGTTAGCTGCAGATCCACAATTAATCCAACCACAGTCATAATCACAATATTCCACAAAATACTTCAAAGTCCATTTAGTAGGATTTAGGGTGATCTGTGCAGAAATGAAAAAAATAAACACAACCTCAATGAAAGTTTGGATTAGTGAAAGTGAGCAGAAGTAATGACATTTCTAGGAGGTCATCTGTACATTTTGACTGATTTCCAACCATACAGATTGTAAATCTTTAATTATATACTGCCCATAATAATCATCAGAATACCTGTTTTAAACCAACTTAGCAGTCCTAATTTTTTTTCCATATAAATCGTGCATCTGTGCTGTTCACATGGTCACAGTGAGATTTGAGTGTAAACCCCCCTGCAGTGTCCCAGCATTAGTCTACCCAGTTTTACCAACACTCACCTTAGATGAAAGCAGGACAAAGACAGCTGGAACCTCTGGGATGATCAAAGGTACTGATGCTTTTCACTCCAACTCTGCCCAAGTCAACAATTCAACAGATACCATGGACCAATGACAGCAGAGTACAGACACACTCCTATTAATCCAACTATACAATCCAGTCACGGTCATTTGCGTTGTCTTCCTGTTCACAGCCCAGTTTGACGAAAGGTTCATTCATTTGTTCTTTGGGACACTTGAATATCTGAACCAAGCTGTAAAAAAACCCCCCCAAAAAACAGTGAAATTGACTTATTGGTTCAACATGATAAATACTCAAATGGATTGTTACACCCCCCCACCCCACACCACACACACTCCCCATTTAAATACATGTAAATGTCTGTGACTGACAACATGGACTTGACCTTGACTGAACTATGATGACATTATGATGCACTTGTTTACTTTGTATATGTACAAATATTGTCACGAACTTTAACATGTCTATAACTACACTAATGCTTTCGAGGTAGTGACTGTACATGGAAAATACGTAAAGGGTTTATCGTGACTGGCTCACCTCAACAGGTCGGCGCCATCTGTGAGCCAATGGCATCGCTCTCTTTCTCTCACTCTTTCTTTTTCCTCCCTTTCCAGGCACTTTCAGGACCACTGCATGGCAGGGTCGTCTTCCTCGCTGAGCCAAGGTTTGGCCACATACCAAGCATGAGTTGTGTTGGCATCAGCAGGTCTTCAGATGGGTGCCCCCCTCTTGGTTTTTTGTCGATTTAGGCCCATGACACCTCAGGTGGGCTCAACAGCAGGTCCACTGTTCTGGATCTGCCCCTGGTATGTCTTTGCTGGTTGACTCTGCCACCGCACCTCCTGCTGTATCCATATCCATGACAAAGCTGCCTCTGCCTCTTTGGTGATGTTGGCTACCAGCCACTTCCTTGCCAGCCCTTTGATCTCCAGCAACCCCAGGGCTTCCAAAGTGACCATCCAGCAAAGCCCCAGAAGCTGACCACTGGCAGATTCCAGGCCTTCAATCCATTCTGCTGGCTCTGGAGGATAAGGACTTGATATTTCTTTAGTTTGCGCTCGTAGGCCTCCTCCATCCTCTCTTCCCAGGGTACCATCAGCTCCATGAGCACCACTCGTTTGGTGGCTTTGGGCCAAAGGACAGTATCTGCAAGGCTGGTATGGGAAATCTCCACTGGGAATTTGAGCTGCTTCTTCTGGTCACCCTGCATCTCCCAGTCAATTGCTGTGACCAGGACCCCTTTGCTCCTCACTTCTGCCACTGCACTTTCTGCTGCTCTGACGAAGTAAATGAAACAAGGTCCACGAGTAAGCTTCCTTGCCTTTTTTGTGGCCGGTCCCACCCCTTCCGTCACCTGTGCCAGGAACTTGTTATATCGGTACCGGTATTACCATCTACCAAAGTTGAGGGACATGAGGAGAGGACATGCTCAAGGTGTGCTGTCCTTCCACAGAGTGCAGCTCTGATTTCTCTGCCAATCTACATGTATGGAGGTTTGATGGGGTGTGCAGAACATCGTAGACAGAAGACAAGAAGAACTTGATCCGGTGTCCTTCCATCTTCCAGTCGTCCTGCCAGGTCTGGGCCCTCTCTCTCCCAGTCTCCCATCTCGTCCAGCTGCCCTGGTTGTTCATGGCTACAGCCTTGACATGCCAGCCTTCTTCCTCTGCCTATCTACCTTTCAGATCTCTCTCTGCATCATGTCGTGTCGTTCCTTTGGCTTAGCTTTCTTCCAGCTTTTTCTGGTGGAGCAACCCAGGCCAAGCCTGCCCTGAACTACTGACCCGACACTGTCAGCATGATGCAGCCGATCCTTGGCCGCCCTCAGCGCTCTGCTGGCTGACCACTCACAACCTGTCCTGATGACAGTATTTGAATGGTGCACTCTCATCTTTGCTGTCTCGCAGCATCATGGCCTGGTGTGTTTTTGTTGCCTTGTACTCTTCCACCACAGATATTTTGGGCAGCTGCCTTTGCAGTACAGGCCAATGGAGCAGAAGCTTTTATAAATATATAATCTCAAAGATGCTGCACAGACTTCGTGTGTCTCATTTTATATATATGCCTGATCATAGTCTGCAATTTAAAATGAGATTATTTTTCCCAAAATAGGTTATTTCCAAATGCTGTCTCCATCTTCCCTGGTCGGGTTGGACAAGACTGGACTGATTTATGGCAGACTTTCGTCACTATGACAACAACACATGACCGGCAGAGTTTAGCAGTAAGAAGTAAGCTGAACGAGTGAGGAGTCAGATCTGTCCTTTTTCCTAAAGAAAGGGATTTGTTGGATTCATTTGGTTGTAATGGTGGACACTGGAACTGGAGCTGGACCGACAGAAAGAAAAAGAAAATAAGAAAAGCACACGGAGAGTGTAGACCTCCGCTAAGACAGGTCTGCCCCCCCCCCCGATCATCACCAAAATTTAATAATTTCTTCCTTGTGCCAGTTTCAACATTTCCTGAAAATTTCCTGAAAATCCATCCATAACTTTTTGAGTTATCTTGCTAACAAACAAACACGCACGCACGCACGCAAACACACAAAGCAAAGTGATCACAGTACCTCTTGGCGGAGGTAACTAAGGGTAGAGTGATAGAGCACAGACTAAAACAGAGGTAAACCTGTGCATTAAATGGATGGATAGAACTAAGGGAGTTAAAGGAATGAAAACAGAGCTGCAGCTGGCCCTCTGCCTTCTCCACAGCTATAGAATGCTTGTGTTCTTTACACAGATGCACTGGAACATTGGATTGGACTCTAGCGTCTGTTGGTAGCTCAGTCCAACACTTAGTAAACACTTGTATGTTAGCCACAGGGCTAGCTCTGTGACGGGGCTAATCTTTTGGATTTGGAGCATTGTTTCAGTCCAAACTAAGGGCTTTGGAAGGTCAGACTGAAATGGTTCTGGATGGAGTTGAATGTTCATGTCGGGGGCTGGATACTAAACTGTCCTTCAGGAACAAGACAATTCTAGCAGTAGAATACTGTGAATGCAGAACGCTGAAGCAGCTAGAGCTGAACTGAACTAATGTACAATGAGGAAGATGAAGAACGACTGAAGTCATTTATGAAAATGACTGAATACTTTGTGGAAAAGCTAGAGCAAATGTATATTATTGGGACACGTCTAAACACTGGTCTGTGTGTACCACTGAGGAACTCCAGAGGAAAACAGACATAGAAGCAGGAGTCTGACATCCAAAGTTAGGTTTCACTTTCGTTTTCACTTCAGTTACTAAACTACGCTACAAATGGACTTTATGAAGTTTGTTGTCTCATTTCAAACATCACTTTGCACCTGCAAGTTGGTGTTTGAAAAAAGAACTGCAGAGTTGTAAAGAGGATCCACTCTTCAGTCATTAGCTTCAAAACAAATACACACCTTGGCCAGTTATGCTGTTACGACAGTAGGTGCTAGGGCTCATGGGATGCGGAGTCTTTATCCCTTAAAAACACCATCAACTCTGGCCGAAGGTGTCGCTGCAATCCTCTTTAAACAAATTCTCTGTTCAGGACCTTTAACATTACATCCTGATTGAAACATAATTAACACGCAGTCAACAAAAGATAATGATCAGAGACAGATGGACCCAGTCAAGACTAAAATGGACTCCTGTGTTTTTCACATTTCTGTATTTATACTAATCAAATAATTCTTTTCTCATTTGTATAATTCCAGACAGCTTTTGCCAAAACATGCCCGAACCACATCAGCTCAAACCTACTCAGTGTACACCCAGACCCAAACCTCGGTGTGGAAGAGACCCATTTCTGGCACTTCGACCTCAAATAAGCGATTGAACGTACCCATAAGGATACACAGACCTTACACATTCATTCAGTTAATTTTAGCGTTCATTTTATGTACGGTGGAACCTTAAGTCCAACAGCAGATATACCAAGTTGTCATAATTTTTTTTTTTTTCCTAAACCTAAAAGTCACTCACAGCTGAATGTAAGTGACTGTGATATACATTACATACAGACTGACTGAGGAGTTAGGAGTTTCTTTATTGACTTTGGGCAAACAAAACCAGATTTAAAACAATAATTCCAAGATGTAAGAGCACACAAATTGGTGAGAAGGAGACTGGTGGACTTAATTCATCAACAATGTAGAATCTTACAGAATAAGTTTAAAGTACAACATTGCAATTAAGTGTCCATGTCATAGCGAGAATAGAGTCAAACAATATATGAGATCAAAATGTAGGAGGCCAGTGTCATCATTAAACATCATGAATATTGGACGGTCCAGTCTCTCCCACTGTTTCTCTCTGATGTGACGTCCCAGCTCTAAGCTCCAGGGACGAGGCCGGCCACTCTGGGACCTGCAAGAACTGGAAAAAAGGGTACATTGGCAATGATACTTATAAAGTACATACATTAGTGATAAATATGAGAAAATGAGCGACATGTTTGACATGATTTGTCAAATATTATTATGATGTGATCAGTTTTTGACACAAACATACTCCAGCAAATCAACTTTGTGGAAGATCTGCTTGTAGTTGCTTATAGTCCTCCACTGAGTGGTTGTGGACCTATGTATGACCAGAAGACCACAGTGGAGCAGCAGAGACTGGTAGGTTCAGGGGGACAGTGGACACCACTGGCAGGTCTTCAGGCAGGATAGCGTTGTGAAGCCATCTAGCTGTACCTGAGTCTGTACTGGACACCTCAGGATGGTGACAGGAGGATGTCCAGGAGGAGGAAGTGGAAGTCCGCTGGTGCTTCGTAGAAGCTGTGTCAGACTGTGTTGGATTTTTATGGGATTATGTAATTTAATTTTATGTTTAATGTTGTATAAAATTATAACATACAGTACATACATCCGTCGCTGGAGAGAGACACCAGAGTTATAAACCAATAGGACATTGACAGAGTGGAGGAAGAGTATGATGATGAAGATTTAAAACACAGTGAAATGTAACCACTGAGAATTATAGACAAAAGACTAACTGCATCCTGTCCAAATCTAGATGTGTACCAATCCATCCAGTACAAGGTGTAGTCCACCTGAACCTGATGGATTGACTGGATTTGGACAGAACCACACAGTTCACAGGAGAAAAAAGGCTGAAATTAACTTTATTGGTTCCAGATGGTAATATGGGATTGTGATACAACATCCCCAAACATATTCATATTCGACATAGTCTTAAAATCTGAAGTATATACAGAACCTGTCTAGAATATTCTAACACACCTACCCATTTAAATACATTTAAATATTTTTGACAGACAAAACATGGATTTGACTGATATGTGCATCAAGGTCCAGTTTGTTTCAACAGCACATTTAATAATAATAATAATAATAATAATAATAATAATTAAAGCTGCAAGCAGCATTGGGCGGGACCTCACACCGGGCATTCCGCCTCCCCTGCGATCCGCCTCCCGTGACCGTCCACACCTCAGCTCCACTCACACCTCTCCGTCCCCATACCAGTTCCCAACCTTTAGTGTCTGTCCTCCTTAAATCTGTACAGAACACCAGCGACCCTCTGGCGAAACCACCATTACCTTTAAATGAGACTTTTATTTTGGAAACCCTACTGTGTGTATGTGCATTTGTTTTGTATGTGAGAGAAAGAATCAGTTTGAAAAATGAATTGAAATTGTGTGAATAATTGAGCATTAAAGTGATGATTTACCACATTTAAGGCTTTATTTTGGAAAAACCCTATTGTGTGAGCATGTGTGTCTGTGAGAAAGAGTACTTTTGAATGAAGAAACATTGTACAAACAGTTGAGCGTTTGGTCATAAAAATGAAAAGAAGTTATGTAATAGACATTTTGTATTATTCTTAATTGGGGTTTTATTTTGAAAAAATGTAGTCCGTGTACTTTGAATGTGTGCAAAATTTCCAATATCCACAATACAATGCAGTAAAACCTGTTTTAAAATAAAAAAAAAAAAAAAAGAAAAAAATTTAGATTGTCTGGGACTTGAACCAGGGTCCACTTGTTCAATAGGCAGCTACATGAACCACTGCACTACAGACAGACACTTACAAGTGTGCATCAGGAAGAGTTTTATAGGGACTTTGTCATTTATAAAAGTGAAACTAAACATAGTCTTCAAAAAATCGCCATTATTCCATAACCGTAGGTCGTATCTGAAAAATTCTTTCACTTTTTGATTCTGCAGACTTGTGGGAATTTAATGAGGTATAGCTTTTGTGTGAAAAGTCTGAAATGAATAAGCAGTGATTGCAGAAACATAGAGTAACTTTCAAAGGCAGATTGCCAACTTCCTGTTGGAGTTAGCTCATGAGTGTCAGTGTATGATTTGTCGGGCTCAATCAGACCAACATTTTGGCATTTGTTTCATGTTTCTGTGACATTCCTACTGGCCACTAGGGCAGATTTTGTGTGTTTTTTAGTACATAGGTGGCATAACAGAGTCCATTTTGGTACCCAAGGGGTTAATTTTGATATTTAATGAGAGTGTTCACCAGCCATGACATACATGGCAAATTTGGTGAGTTTTGGAGCATGTTAAGGGGGTCAAATGGCAGGCTAAAGTGGAAAAAGTATGAAAATAAACAAATTGCTATAAATCAATAACCGTACATCCTATCTCAAAAATGTTTGCATGTGAGCGTTGTGCTGAGTCCCCTGAACGCGTAGATATGTCACATGTGGGGAAAAACTCCAAAGTGAAAAATGAGTTCCAAACATCGCAACTTTGCGGGCTTGTAAAAAAAAACTAAGACAGTTATGGAAAAAGTGCGAAGTAACTTTTTTGAGGAGGGTTCACTCTATCTTTTGGTGCTGTTTAGAAGTCAATACGACAAACGGTGTAATCGGAGTTAGTTTTAAAAATTTTATTTTGAAAGGCATATTGCGAACTTCCTGTTGGAGATAGCTCATAGGTGTCAGCATGTGATTTGTTGGGCTCGATTAAATGAAGGTTTTGGCGTTGGTTTCATGTGTCTACGACATTCCTACTGGAAGTTTGCAATTTGAGCATTTTATTTTGAAAGGCAAATTCTGAACTTCCTGTTGGAGTTAAGTCATGAGTACCCACACGTGATTTGTCGGGCTTGATGGGACAAAAATTTTGGTATTTGTTTCATGTTTCTACGACATTCCTACTGGCCTCTAGGGCCATTTTTGTGTTTCTAGGGGGCGCTAGAGAGCTCATTTTGGCACCTATGGGGTTAATTTTTATATTTTATCAAATTTTTCGCTAGACCTGACGTGTGCCAAATTTGGTGAGTTTTTGAGCATGTTTAGGGGGTCAAAATCCAGGTGAAATTGGCGGCATAAGAATAATATAAAAACAAACAAAAAACAATAGGGCCTTGCTTGCAGGCAAGGCCTCTCACTGTGTGAGAGGGCCTTACCTTTCGGCTCTGTCCCTAATAATAATAATAATAATAATAATAATAGTAATGATAATAATAATGATAATAATAATGGATTGGATTTCTGTAGTGCTTTTCAAGGTGTGTGATCCATTCTTCCTTCACTCACACATTCCCACTCTGGTGGTGGTAAACTCCATCTGTATCCACAGCTGCCCTGGGGCAGACTGATGGAAGCATGGCTGCCAATCTGCACCAAACGGCCCCTCCCACCACCAAGCATTCACACACATTCATACACCAGTATGAGTGACACTGGAGGTAAGGGGGGTGAAATGTTTTGTCCAAGGACACGACCCTTGGGTTATTGGACGACCCACTCTACCTCCTGACCCACAGCGGCCCCACACACAAAACAACACAAGGTACCCAATGGTAGTAAACAGATAGAAGGAAGTCCATGATATAGTGAACTAGTGAGAAGAAGAAGAAAATCAACTGAAACTGATAAAAACATAAAATAAATAGGATACATCATCTAAAACACAACCAGTAGATAAAATAATGTCACACACTTGTATTAAAACCAGTGCAAATAGGTGCATCTGTAAAAGGGATTTAAAGGACTGGATGGACTGTGCACATGTGATTTGTTGGGTCAGAGTGTTCCAGAGTCTTGGACCTGCCACAGAAAAGGCTCTGATGTTTCTTCTTCAGACAGGTTTTTGGTACATCTAAAATCAGGTGATTTGAGGATGGTGTTTCTGTAGACGGAGTGTGCGCAGTTAAAAGCTCTGAAAGGTATGGGGGAGAGTGCAGACCTCCACCAAGGCAGATCAGTACCCCAGATTTGGATGAAAATTTCAGGAAATGTTGATACTGGCACAAGGAACAAATGATTATATTTTGGTGGTGAGGGGGTGGGGCACTGATCTGCCTTGGCGGGGGTCTGTGCTTTCTTTTCTAGAAAAGCACTTGTAGAGTGCAGACCTCCGCCAAGGCAGATCAGTGCCCCCCCCCACTCCCCCAATCACCAAAATTTAATCATTTGTTCCTTGTACCAGTATCAACATTTCTTGAAATTTTCATCCAAATCCATCCATAACTTTTTGAATTATCTTGCACACAGACAAACAGACAAACCAATGCCGACAAAAACATAACTTCCTTGGCGGAGGTAATAAATAGGATACAACATCTTAAATACAACCTGTAGATAAATAATGTCACACAACTTGTATTAAAGCTATACCGTATGATGTGGCATTTTTAAACTTTCTTTTGTCATCTTAAAATGCTCCTAATAAGCATGTATCAAACTAAAATGTAAAAGAAATCCACCAGGTATTGAAACTCAAAATGTTTAATTCTCATGTATTGCTCATATTTCTGATGATATTCTGACCAATCATTTTATTCGGTCCGAATGAAATAATTGGCCGAACCTGGCTGAGCCTCCTGTCAGTCATCCATTATGGCCGTCCAGCATCCGATCCACTATCGCTGTCTCTGCATCTGATGTGTCCCTCTGAATCTGACACTTCACTCACGCTGCTTCTCCTGTCACTGACCACAGTCTCCTGTCTGAGGATGTGTGTGGATAGGACTGAAATCCACATGTGGAAGGAAAAAAACAGATTTATTAACAGAAACAACAACTAAGGGAACAAACAGGAGTCTGGTGAATGAAGGATGGAGATAAAAGTCCAGAAGTCGGGTGTACTGGACTAAACAGACAGGTCTGCACAAAGCTCAGCTTTTATGACCGTGGGACTCATACACATACATGTACTTGGTTTCACACAGTGTAGGATGATGTAGGATGATAAATGTATGGACTATGAAACCTCAAATGTCCATGGAAAATTCGCGGCGGCCGTGCATTCAAAGTGCACATGCCCATCGCCTGGACACCTCATCTCCGTGTTGCAGTGAAGACGCTGACCCAGCGCTGCACAGACCAGACCCTTAAATTCAGGGTCTACTGATGGAACAGGAGCCGCGGCAGGTGGATGATGTGTCTGATTACTGAGGGAGGGGTCCGCAGACACACCGCTCAAGCGGACCAGACCTCCACCTCCACTTTCGCCTCCACCTCAGCTTCCACCGTGCGCATTAGGTGAGAGAAGGGGAGTGTAACAGCTCAGGCAGGGGGAAGCAGGCGGGGCCTCAGAGGGAGGCGGGTTGTTCATGTTCAGACTTTTACTAAGTGCTGTGAGAAATGCCACATCGGTAGGTATAACTTTAAAACCAGTGCAAATAGGTGCATCTGTAAAAGGGATTTAAAGGACTGGATGGACTGTGCACATGTGATTTGTTGGGTCAGTGTTCCAGAGTCTTGGACCTGCCACAGAAAGGGCTCTGATGTCTTTCATCTTCAGACGGGTTTTTGGTGCATCCAAAATCAGGTGATTTGAGGATGGTGTTTCTGTAGACGGAGTGTGCGCAGTTAAAAGCTCTGAAAGGTATGGGGGTGTCAAACCATGTAGGTACTTAAACTCATACAATGAAAATCTGAAACTGGATCCTGTAAGTGACAGGAAGTCAGTGAAGGGAAGTCAGTACGAGGGTGATGTGACCCGTCTTCTGACTGGAACCAGAAGGAACAGCAGCAGACTAAGATGAGACACAAGTTAAACAGGTTAAATATGGGGTCCTGAACAGGACTCACCATGTTAAAGAGGATCTAGTGACCATCCAATGACATGGACTGGCATTGAAATCAGGTGTGTTCAGTGAAGTACTGGATTATGGACTGAGCCTGGCATCGTGACCGTGCTCAATTTGGTGTCTTAATGGTCCTTCAGTTGCAGCCCACCACTTTTAAGGATGTATCATCTTGAGGAGACACGTGTCCTTTGTGATCAGTCAACACCTGTGACCAAAGACCACATAAGCAGTGGACAGAGGAAGTGTGACGTCACCCATTTGTTTCTGAACTTCTATTTTAAAGCCTGTCGTTTTGTCAAGGCTCTTTTTGGATAAATTCCTGCATCAATGTGACGTTGCATGGAGATGATCCATCTGTGGCTCTGCTGAGGTGTTATGGAAGCCCAGGTTGCCTTGATAGTGGTCTTCAGGTCACCTTTATTTTCAGGTCCGGTGTCTTCATCTTCCTCTAAACAATACCACAAAGATTCTCTTCAGGGTTGAGGTTAGGACAGCTGACTGACCAATCAAGAATCATAGTAGTTCAGAGTAATCTTGTGGGTGGAGCCAAGTCCTGCTAGAAAAGGAAGCAGCACCTCTGTAGAGTTTGTCCACAGATAGAAGCATGAAGTGGTCTGAAATCACCTGTTAGATGATTGACCTTGGACTTGATCAAACACAGTGGACCAAAACCAGCAGATGACATGACACCGTATACGACTGACACTGATGATGAATGACTGACTGTGGAAACTTCACTGTGGACTTTATGAAATTTGGATTCTGTGACTCTCCACTCTTCCTTAATTTCCTAAATGCAGACACTGACTGATTCAGGAGAGTGTTGACATCAGGAATACAACTCTTGTAGTTCATTTCCTGGACTCGTCTCTTTGTGGTGGTCCTTGATGCACTAACATCAGCTTCAGTCCACTCTTTGTGATGCTCTTCCAAGTTCTTGAATCCGCTTTTTTATAGAACAGTATATAAGTCTAATATCTAAACCAAGTTAAGTGTAGTCAAGGAGATGGATAGATAATATAGGGTGTGTATATGAATATTATTCTGAAACACATATCAACCTATTTTTGTATGTTTTTTACTTCTGAGGGAAATATCAGTCTCTTTAACTGTTCAACACTTAGCTTAGCCTTGATTACATTGGTAAGGTAATGTTATTAGTTACGCTTAAACTATCATCTGCTACAAAGACGTCCTGAGAGGGATGTTTTTTTTGGCCATTTTCAATTGTTATTTGAACTATTTGAACTATGAATCTTTCAGTACCATTAATAGTGGTAAATTATTATTCTATTCACAAATACATCACATCCTTTGTCACTAGACACTCTCTCTACATGAAGTGAACTTCAGATTTTGATTTGACGCTGATTTTCTCTCAAAGGATTTTTACAATACATGAAGTTGTCTTGTATTTAAGGCCTCCAGGACAGAGGAAATTGAATTTGTTTTCACACTTTCTTCGTATGTAGGATCTGAGTTATTCCTTTTCAGTCCGCCACAGGTCTTTTTATCGTCATAGCATTCGATCGTGTGCTGTAGTTGTTCTCCACCCACCCACATCCACCGACCAGCCAGGAATCGCAGACCGGTCCACACCTGAGAAACATTCAGCAGAGAACACAGAGGATGAGCCACTCAAACACACAGTGAGGTCCAATCCCATTTCTCATTTTCACCCCTCCCCCTTGGCCCCTCCCCTTTACCCCTCCCCTTGGCCCTTGCACTTGGCACAAACCCTTGAAACGGAGTTGCAAGTAGTAGGGGTGGAAACATTCTCCTTTGAAATGAGACAGCCCTTTGAGACTGGTTACGTCATCAGCAGTCATCGATACCGCAATAAACAGATGCAACAACTTTGTGAAAGATTTCATTATGCCGTCAGCAGCTTTGGGCATCTGTTTACAGCTATCAACCACAAACCACAGAAATGCTATCTGTAGTGCATTAAAACGGCATTAAATGGACGCTCAAAGGATTAAGTTATTTACAAAGAAAATATGTACATTTGTGTGTTTCTTTCATCATTGCTGCACTTTTTTTTTTTGCTGTTTTTACCTCCATCTTGCCGATGATTCGAACAGAATTGTGGAAAATTTCTCATACCCCTCTGTTTTTGGTGTGGTCCTGAAAAATCTGTTTCGAGGGTCAAACAGCCCTCCCCTTAGCCCTTCCCCTGCGACTCATTGAGAATCAGGACACCCCTACCCCTTCACGTGAATGTGCAAAATGGAGTGGGAGGGGTCAGGTGGAGGGGCCAAGGAGTGTATTGGGATTGTGCCTTAGTGTCCACTGTAGAACATGGACCTACCATGTCAGTGGTGGCCTCTTGGATCATCTCTTTGGCGTAGTCGTGGTCACCTGGAGTGAGCAGGGTGGCCAGGTCGTAGCGGTGGCTGTTGTAGGCAGTGGAGTTCTTGACCTTCAGAGACCTGCAGTGCACTAATGCATCCTCCCACGTCTTCTTCTCCTTCACAAGAATCAGAGGTTCATCATAACAGATGAATGAATGCCGATTGTTGCAATTCGTACTCCTCCATCCAGTAGAGTAGATGTATTTATGAGCGCAGTGTTGGTTGTAGTGGTGATTTTCTGAAAGAAGCAGAAGAAATTGTGGCATTTTACTGGATGCACATTTCAGATATACAGATAAATGAAAAAAATACTTAAAAAAAAATATATATTTTTTAGTTACAAGAACAGAACATTTTCTGAGTTTTTCCTGACCAGGAGTCTTGAACTCATTTGGACATGACCAGAGAAATATGAAGGACAAACTAAAAAGAAACATGAATTATGGGTATTAATAAATGTGTAGATTAGCTTAGGGGTGGGCGATATATCGAATATACTCGATATATCGCAGCTTGCTCCACGTGAGATGTATGAAATTACTGTATCGCTACCATCAAGTACAGATTGTCACATAAATGTTTTAAGACGTGTTGGCATGTAATTCTCTTTCGAGTTTTGTGTCTTTCATGCTCTCCTACTGTTCCTCTCTCGGCAAGCAGCAAACTCCCCCGCCCATCCAGGAAACTATCCTGCGTGCATGTGTGTTTTTGTATCAGGAGAAGCCAGAGGAGAGCATGAAGAGAGCGAAAAAAAGTCAAGAGCCAGGCGAGTTTACAATTAAGAGACATTAATTGAAGATGGAGATGGACGACATTGTTCTGAAAAAGCACAGCACTGGCTCCATCATCTGGCAGTGGTTCGGGTTCCACAGGGAAGACGCTGAACAAAATATGGTTGTCTGCAAAACATGCCTCAAAATCGTGGCCACCAAAGGTAGCAGTACCACAAACTTATTTCACCACCTTAAATGCCATCCACTTCAAAATGAAGAATGCCTCAAACTCCGCATGTCCACATCCCCCCCACACCACATAAAACGTCCAAGGAACAAGCACCGAAGCAAATGACTGACTTCTTCGTTTGCCAATTCAGTCCCATATGACAAAAAAAGTCAAAAATGGAAAGAGATCACGACTGCAGTGACACAGTACATCGCCAAAGACATGGCCCCGGTAGTGTTGTAGAAAAGACGGAATTCAAAAATCTCATTAAGACACTTGACCCAAAGTTTGATTTGCCTGGTTGCAATTTTTTTTGCAGAAAAAGCACTACCAGACTTGTACATTTTATTTAGAGAATAGGTGGCCCACCAGCTAACGAATGTGACCCACTTCGCTATAACTACGGATCTGTGGTCCAGCAGAACCTGTGAGCCTTATCTCAGCTTAACGGTACATTACATGGACAACTGGGAGTTGAAAAGTTCGTGCCTTCAAACGAGCTTTTTTCCAGATGATCATACAGGAGAGCTCATTGCACAAGGGCTGCAAGATGCTCTCATGTCATGGAATTTGTCAGAAACTCGTCAAGTGTGCATCACCACAGATAACGGGGCTAATATGATCAAAGCTGTAAGCCTGAATGCGTGGACAAGATGACAGTGTTTTGGCCATCGGCTGCACCTTGCAATTGGTGAGTACTTGTGTAGGTTTGCCCCCATCTAGTGGGAAAATAACAGTCACTTTTATTATCCACAATTTTAAATATAACTAAGACAGCATTTCACAATTTGTCACGTGCAATTAAAAAAACTATGTGAGAGCATTTAATGTTTTTTTTTTTAATGTAGTTAAAAACTATGTCAAAGTATTTCTTGATTTTTTTTCATTAAGTTTTAAACTGTGAGAATATTTCATGATTTTTTTTTTCATGCAGCTAAAAACTGAGAAGGTTGCATGTTTTTTTATGGAATTAAAAATTGTGTGTGTGTGTGTGTGTGTGTGTCCACATACTGCATTTATTAAATATATAATATATAAGCATATATTACCAGAAAACTATTTGGTTAAAGTAGATTTGAAATCTGTCTGAGATCTGTAGGAAATATATATAAAACTATATATAAAACTAATTTCCAATTTTAGTCTAGTGTTAAGCTGAGTAACTGGATTGCTGATTTCTTTATGACATATTAGTAAAACATTTTAAATGTTTGTTTTTATTGTTAGAAGGAAGCTTGAAAGACCCTTGTATTGAGTGTGCTGTTGCTGTTTGTAAGAGGATTGTGAGCAGCTTCTCATTCAGTTGGAAGAGGAGGAGAGACCTGGCCACAGCGCAGAAAGAGCTAAATATCCCTGCACACCAGCTGATCAGTGAGTCTCCTACCAGGTGGGGATCCCGCCAGAAGATGATCGGGTGGGTGTTGGAGCAGGAGCGGGCCATATCTCAGGTATTGGCCTCAGACAAGAAAACACAGCATCTCGTTCTGACCTGGCAAGACCTGGAAGTCCTTGAGTCAGTGCGCAAGGCTCTAAAGCCCCTTGTTGAATTCACTGATGCTCTATCGGGTGAGGACTACGTCACAGTGTCCTGCATCAAGCCTGTGCTTCATCTCTTCCACTCCAGCATTTTGGCAGTTCAGGAAGATGACACTCCACGGACCCAGTCCATCAAAGGCTCCATCCTGGATTACCTGAGGGAGAAATTTGCTGACCCTGCCACTGATGCCCTGCTAGACATGACACCGTTAGTGGATCCCAGGTTCAAGACAACATACATTACAGCAGAAAAGGTGGAGGAAATCAAGCGCAGAGCCATACTGGAGATGGAGATGGAGATGGAGGTGTTGCTGTTTGACCAGGGCACAGCAGGGTCAGCTCCTTCACAGCCTCCTGAAGCACCAACAGTCTCAGAACCAGAGCCACCACAAAAGAAAACCCTCAGAAGTTTCTTCAAAAAGGCAACAGCATCCTCTGCCACAGCCACACCGTCACTCAGAGAGCTGATGAAAGCAGAGTTGTCTGCCTACTTGCAGTCTGTTAGTGCTGACAGTGAATCAGATCCCCTACAGTGGTGGAAGGACCATGAGGAAATGTTCCCAAACCTGAAAAATTTGGCAAGAAAGTATC
Organism: Sphaeramia orbicularis; assembly: GCF_902148855.1. Classification (NCBI taxonomy): domain Eukaryota; kingdom Metazoa; phylum Chordata; class Actinopteri; order Kurtiformes; family Apogonidae; genus Sphaeramia; species Sphaeramia orbicularis. Next base: position 82,581 of record NW_021941681.1, read on the forward strand.
TGTGTGTGCCCGCCACTAGTTCCCCATCAGAAAGGGTATTTAGTACCAGCAGTAATGTGGTCACATGTCACCGGGCATCACTCAAGACAGAGGCCATTGAGAGGCTTGTGTTTTTGGCACAAAACCTCTACACAACTGTTTCTACTGATTGGTTGTGTCAAATCCAAACAAACCATAAATACACACGTTCGCATTCCTTCTGTTATATGACTGTTATTGCTCAAAGTAGTTTTCACAGTCACAACCTGGACTTCTTCCACTGTGGTTCGCTCGCAATGCAAATTTTGTTTTACCTTTGTTAAATGAGCAGGTGTTACGAACATGATCAAGCAGAAAAAGTGCAGTTTAACATTTATAGTTTTGAAATGTCTTTCTCAGGAATTCTTGTTGAATGCATTGTTTTTGTTGTGTTGAGCTTTTTTTTGTTAAGCGTCTTTGAGAACTAGGCCACAGTAGAAAGGCCTACCATGCCATTATTTATTTTTATTTGTTAAAAGCTTGTGAGTGCAGCAGCCTGGTTTGAAATAAAAGGTTTGCTAAACTTAACTTGATTGTGATTTTCCCCTTTTTGCATGCAAATTTAAAAAATTGCAATAGAAGGGTCTGCTTGAATCATTATGCTGGTGTCATTTTATGCATCAAAGGGTTTAATTTAACATTTATACAGTGATTCAGATGAGAAATCAAAATATCTAGATATATATTGTGTATTGTGATATAGCCTAAAAATATTGAGATATTGGTTTTGGGCCATATCGTGCAGCTCTAGATTAGCTACACAATGGAAGTATATGCCACATTACACACATCTGGAATGAACAGACCAGATGTAGCTTTATGTTGCTCTTTGTGTTTGTCATTTAAAATTCCTATGTCTGAAAAATTTCCTTTTCATGCATAAAACATGAAAAAGAGCATTTGCAAAACTTTCAACCTATTTTCTGTGAATTTTTCTAATATGCATTTTTGATTTGTGTCATATTTTCGCATTTTGTGGAGGCGTGGACAAAATTTATTTTTAATATTTTTTAAGAGTTACTTCGTGGAGCTGGCATGGGAGTTTGTGTTCAGTAGAAAAAGATGTGGTAAGGGGGTGGGAGTTTATAGGCTGCGGTTCATCCCACTCCTTTTCGAATATGTTTTTTTTTTTTTTTTTTTTTACCTTTGTTGTTTACCTTCGTTATGAATGAACAAATTAACTCATAGCCTCAATCTCAATTTGCAGACCAAGCTGACAGTATGAGTTTGGAAATGAAGCTTCTGATCAAGCAGAAAGCCAATGTCTGTATCTGGAGACTAAAGCCGTATTTCCACTATGTGGTACCGACTCAACTGGACTCAAGTACAAGGTACTCTTGTTGGGGGCCGTTTCCGTTACAGGAGAGTACCAACTTTACACTGCGAGTAACTTCTGTGGTTGCTGATACTTACTCATTGCGTGCTGCCCCGTCATGCTCATGCTGAATCTTTTCATCGTCCACCAAGGACAGAAATGTCTGAACCTCCTTGACTGACCACGTAATGACGCAGTAAGAACTCTCTGACCAATCAGTGGTCTGCAGTGTTTACATCACATTTTAGAATGTCTTCACCTGGTTTGGATATGGTTTTTTTTTGGAACTTTGACCGAGGTCATGACATGAGCAGATACTAAAAAATAGTACCGAGTACCAGATTCAAACTTTTATGTAATGGAAATGCCAAAAGCCGAGTTGAGTCAAGCCGGTACCACGACATGGAAACATGGCGTAACTCCATTGGATTACCCATGGGTCAAGAAAATATAAAACATAGACCTTGTCATTTTTACCCTTGGCCACACTGGCTGCAGGGTATTGTCATCAGTGGGCCGTCTGTCCATCCGTCTGTCGGTCTCTCTGTCCAAAAACTTTACCAAGCACTGGTAAGTCAGGCCACTGGGGGCAGTAGTGCACCTGATAAGTCAGGCTGAGGGTTTTCAAGTGCACACACGTTATGTTCAGATAATGTGGAAATGTGACAAGTTTGAGATTAAGTTACAATTTGTACATTACAAATCATCCACTTTAGGAAAAGATTCTGGTTTTAATTAAATATCCAAAAGTAAATTACAAGTTACCTCTCCTAACCTGAACTTAGAAGATTTTTGTTACTAAATAACTGAACTAAAGTTATTTGAGTGGGGTGGGGTGGGGGCTAAACCCTGTGGTTACACTTCCAAGATGGGAAACAAAGTGAAAGATCTAAAAATAGAACAGTTACAACACCTGACCAGTCGATGAAGTCAGCGGTCTCGTTTCTTCTGGACCATTTCCACGCAGAGTTTGGATCATCACGGTACAAACCAATCCAGCCGAAGAGTGATTTAATAGAACTATTCTCAGTGTGATTTCTGATAGTGGCCAAGTCGCTGTGGTGTTCCCTACAGTACTCCTGTGCCTCCTTCCAGGTTCTCCACCCACAGTTTGGGATGGTGTATTGTATGTATTTCAAAGGTCGCAGGTTCACTCCCTCATACACAGGACAGAGGAGGAGCAGCAGGTGGATGAAGGACATTTCCTCCAAAATCTTCATGACAGGAGAGTTTGTATGAGCTGTAGACACATGAACAGTTTTAATAGAAAAGAAATAAAACTAGTAAAGTAAGTAAGTAAGTAAATTTTATTTATAGAGCACTTTTCACAGACAGAGTCACAAAGTGCTTTATCAATTCAAATCAGAATCAAATTAAGTTTACAGAGACCCAACAGAATCCTTCAGGAGCAAACACTTGTGATTGGTGACAGTGGAAGGAAAAACTTCCCTTTAACAGCAGAAACCTGGAGCAGACCCAGACTCCTGAAGGATGGACGACTGCCTGGACCAGTTGGGGTTAAAGAGAGAGAGAGAGAGAGAGTAAAGGAGGAGAAAAGAGAGAGCGATAGAGATATAGAGAGACTGGGGGGGGTGACACATGGAGTACATTATCATTATGATGAATACATAGAGTGTAATCAGTCTGTGGTGGTCCTGGGTCAGGTGGGAGACTAAAAAGCCTTTTTGAACAGGAGGGTTTGGAGGTGTTTCTTAAAGCTCTCTACAGAGTCCATGGACCGTAGGTGTAGAGGCAGGTCATTCCATGGACGTGGTGCCACAGCTTTAAAAGACCTGTCACCGCGTGTGCTAAAACAGGTGCGTGGAACCATCAGCAGGTGTGTAGATAAACTAGTGTGTAGACAAACACCCTGATGTCTTATCCACTGTGATAATGCAGAGGAGCAGAGTGGAATTGAATAGAATATATAAATATTGCTAAACAGTAACAAATGCAATAATATTGTCAATAATATCAATTAGCAGTACTTCTATGAGGTTCTTTTAAATTTAATAAACAAACATGTGCCTTTGTGTACATTAAAGGTGAAAGGGCACAATAACCCTTGGTTTTCAACTGAAATAGGAAACCTTAAAGAAAGGGCCTGGGCCACAGCAGGAAAAATAAGACTGATATTGACTGGCTCCGTTTTCGTCAGTTAATTAATAAATGTACCTTTTTGGTTAAGAAAGCCCAGTCTGAGTTTAACCTCAATGAAACAACTAAAAACCTGAATGACCCTTAGAAGGTTTGGAAAGTAGTAAAATCCACTTCTGACTCCGCTCCGGTAAATGTTAACCAATAAACCTGCCATACTAAAGAATTTTAATGAACATTTTATATCTGTTGAATTTTTATGTGACACTTTTTAATTCTGTTTTAACTGAGCCTGTTTTAACTTTACATTTTACTCCTGTGTCTACTGCTGAGGTTCTCAGAGAACTAAAAAAACTAGACACAACAAAGGCAGCTGGTCCTGACAAACTGGAGCCTTTTTAAAACTGGCTGCTGATTTTATGGGTGTACAGGGTGGGGAAGCAAAATTTACAATGAACATTTAGTTGTTTTTTCTCAGCAGACACTACGTCAATTGTTTTGAAACCAAACATATATTGATGTCATAATCATACCTAACACTATTATCCATACCTTTTCAGAAACTTTTGCCCATATGAGTAATCAGGAAAGGAAACGTCAAAGAGTGTGTGATTTGCTGAATGCACTCGTCACACCAAAGGAGATTTAAGAAATAGTTGGAGTGTCCATAAAGACTGTTTAGAATGGAAAGAAGAGAATGACTATGAGCAAAACTATTACCAGAAAGTCTGGAAGATACTATTAAAGAAGAATGGGAGAAGTTGTCACCCCAATATTTGAGGAACACTTGCGGAAGTTTCAGGAAGCGTGTGAAGGCAGTTATTGAGAAAGGAGGAGGACACATAGAATAAAAACATTTTCTATTATGTAAATTTTCTTGTGACAAATAAATTCTCATGACTTTCAATAAACTAATTGGTCATACACTGTCTTTCAATCCTTGCCTCAAAATATTGTAAATTTTGCTTCCACACCCTGTATTCACACCAACCACGTTTGGTCCGTTTAAAACGGACCAGAGTTCGTTTCCCCAGAAAGTCCAGACTTTTTCTAGGTTTGAATACAAACATGTGAACTCTGATTCGAACCAAACAAGCGGACCCAGACCACCTCTTCTAGGTGGTCTGGGTCTAGGGTTCGCTTCCAAACGGACTCTGGGCCGGTTCACTTCTGGTGTGAATATAACCAACCTCAAACTGAACCAAACCAAGGAATTTTGCGCGTTTTTGTGCTTGACGAGCCACCGTAGCCGCTGGAAGTAGCTGAGGTTTACAGGTGGTCAGAGCGAACAGCAGCAGCTATGAGCTGTGGATAGACGTGGAGCAATGAGGAGATTGAATGTGCCATTGACATTTGGTCAGATGCCCATATTATGAAACTGGCTCAGAATGAGCTTTTCTTGAGCGTTAACATTATTTTTGTAAATTTGTGTCTGTAAAAATACAATTTATATTCCGAAAATGATAACTGTATGTAGGAGCACCACATATTTTCATCAACACCGGCCGCCTCTGATTCACCCTTACTTTCAGTCCAGTGCTAGCGCAGTTTGTCACGTGCGTGCTTCTGTTCACGTATTTTGGTCCACTAGCAAAAAGTGCAATGTGAATGCGATCCGACCCAAATGAAAAAAATGAAGTGTACATTTGATTCGAATCAAATAAGCGGACCAAAAGACTTTTCAGGTGTGAATACACCCTATAGGTGAGCCGCTGTCCCACATTTTTAACTTGAGTTTTAAGTAGGGATGCACCGATACCACTTTTTTCCAGACCAAGTACAAGTACTTAGATTTGAGTACTTGCCAAAACTGAGTACTGATACTAGTACTTAATAATCCCATTCCAGTTCTTAGTTCCTTTTGAAAATGTGCTTTGTCATTATTATTAGTCTGACTGGAACAAAGTGCTGCTACGGACATTTCATGCGTTGGAATGAGTGTTTCTCAATCAATCCACCAGGGGGTGCCACTCTTAATTTACCATACTGGATAAATACTACGATGTTTTAAGAGGAAGAAGAAAGTCAGTATTAATAAACTACTGTACTATGTAATACTACTAACTAGTGTGTTTGTATTGTAGCACTTTTACCAGTATGAATATTAGTACATGCGCTCAGTATCGGACCAATACCTGACACTGGTATCGGTGCATCCCTAGTTGTAAGACAAATGAAATTCCCACAGTTGAGAAATCTGTGTTTGTACTTCCTCTGCTAAAAGGTGGCGATGCTTCAGAAGTGAATAACTACAGGCCAATCTCAACAAATTTTGAAAAAATAGTTTGCAACTAATTGAAAGTGATTTTAGATATAAATGGCATTTTAACAACATTTCATTCAGGTTTTAGAAAGCAGCACAGTCCTGTTACTGTTGGACTAAAGGTTTTAAATAATTTCATCCAAGCACTGGACTATAAACAGTATTGCATTGCACTTTTCATTGACCTAAGGCATTCGATATTGTTGATCATTCTCTTTTAACTGATCCAGGGCTTCAGATTGATATATCAAAACAAGCTACCAGTTAGTTTGAAATATTTTGACGTACAGAACAGTGGTCCAGTTGTCTGGCTCCTCCTCTCTCCTTAACATTGCAAAAGGAGTACTGCAGGGCTCAGTCGTAGGACCCATTTTATTCACCATTTATATAAACAGGATGTGTAATAATGTGTCAAATGCCATGTATCACTTTTATGCTGATGACACTGTCATCTACTTCTGCTCATCATCAATTGCCCAGGCATTAGAGTTTTTACAAGCTGCTTTTAATATAGTTCAGGCTCATCTTGAGGCATTGAAACTGGATTTAAATGCTGACAAAACTAAAGTTATGGTTTTTGCACACAAACGAAGCATACCACTGATGGCCAGGTCGATAATAACGTCCCAAGGCACTCCAATAGAACTAGTGACCACTTGTAAATATGTTGGTTTTCTGGTAGATCAGGAGCTTTCCTTCCAAATCCACATCAGAAACCTGGTTCGTAAATTGAGGGTGATGAGTTTTGAAGCCCTCGACATTATCAGTGCGATTTTTTTTTTTTTTTTTTTTCCCGGAGAAAAACCTGATGTATACAATTTGATACATGCAATACATGGATAATCCATCAGGGGGAGGAATTCATTCACCAGAGGCCTTTCCAGTGACATTACAAGACTGTCAGGAGGCAGAAGTTTGCCAATTTTGAAAAGGAATTACCAATTTGTTAGACATATTTGTGTTATATTATGTTTTGTTTGTTCAAAAATAATAATATTTGAGCATTGAGACCTGATGGATCAAATATGATGCAAATTTGAAAATCATACATGGAAATTGATATTTGAAAAAGAAATTGTTTTGTTTGTTCAGAAGGACCAATAAAGGCTCCAGTTTTAAAGAACTGGAATTTTCTGTCAATGATTTAATGGTTCAGGCTTTACAGGGTTAAACACTGTTTACCATTGTGCACTATGTTTTTTTTACTGGATGTAATGGCTTCACTCATCATTGAACTACAGAGGTTGGAAAAAATAACGGAAACACCTTCACCTCAAGATGATAAAGCCCCAATCCATACAGCTAGAATTGTTAAAGAATGGCATGAGGAACATTCTAATGAAGTTGAGCATCTCGAATGGCCGGCACAGTCCCCAGACCTCAACATTATTGAGCATTTATGGTCAGTTTTAGAGATTCAAGTAAGACTTCGATTTCCACCGCCATCGTCTCTAAAAGAGTTGGAGGGTATTCTAACTGAAGAATGGCTTAAAATTCCTTTGGAAACAATTCACAAGTTGTATGAATCAGTACCTTGGAGAATTGAGGCTGTAATTGCCGCAAAAGGCAGACCTACACCATATTAAATTATATTTTGTTGATTTTTTAAGGTGTTTCCATTATTTTGTCCAACCCCTGTATATGCTAAAGCTGAGTGTCCGTCTTTGAACTCTCGAAGGTTGGCCCATTGGTTAACCTTAACCTACAAAACTCTTCTAGGTATGGTTCCGTCATACCTATCTTGTTTTCTCCAAAGATCAACCAGTAAATATTCTTTACGGTCTTGTGATCTGTATTATTTGAATGTACCCAAAGTTAGAACTGAACTGGGGAAGCGAGCTTTCAGTTTTGCCCCGCCCCCTCTGCCTAGAACACACTTCAAATGGAACTGAAAATACCAGAGCTCATGTCATTTCAAGCTTTTCGCTTTGTCTTACAGACAAGACTGTGAGAGTCAATCGGACAGTGCCTATGTTTTTAAATTACTGTGACCTCAATTAAATTTTGCACTTTAAAAATTGCTCTTTAAAAAACAGTCTAACTTGCTGTATTACAATATTACTGTTTGTTTTAATTTATTGTTCTCACCTGTCTGTTTGCCCAGATCGCCCTTGTAAAAGAGATCTTGATCTCAATGGGGTTTTATCTCATTAAATGAAGGTCTAATAAATAAGAAAATACAGAAATGCAAAAATAATATGTAAGAATGAATATGTGTGTTCTCACAGTTACACAACAAAATAGTTAAGTACAATATTTTCTAATAATGCTGTACTTTGACCACTTCTACTTCTATAACTTGGAAACAATTGTGGTATAAAACAGAGAAAAAATGTTCATCTACACATGACTAAAAAGGTTAGCTGCAGATCCACAATTAATCCAACTACGGTCATAATCACAATATTATCACAAAATACTTCAAAGTCCATATTTAGTAGGATTTAGGGTGATCTGTGCAGAAATGAAAAAAATAAACACAACCTCAATGAAAGTTTGGATTTAGTGACAGTGAGCAGAAGTACATGACATTTCTAGAGGTCATCTGTACATTTTGACTGATTTCCAACCATACAGATTGTAAATCTTTAATTATAATACTGCCCATAATAATCATCATCAGAATACTGTTCTAAACCAACTTATGCAGTCCTGATTTTTTGCCATATAAATCATGCATCTGTGCTGTTCATATGGTCACAGTGGGATTTGAGTGTAAACCCCTGCAGTGTCCCAGCATTAGTCTACCCAGTTTTACCAACACTCACCTTAGATGAAAGCAGGACAAAGACAGCTGGAACCTCTGGGATGATCAAAGGTACTGATGCTTTTCACTCCAACTCTGCACCAAGTCAACAGTTCAACAGATACCAGGGACCAATGACAGCAGAGTACAGACACACTCCTATTAATGCAACTATACAAATCCAGTCATGGTACTTTGCGTTGTCTTCCTGTTCACAGCCCAGTGGTAAACTGACTCTACAGGTTGGAGTGTTGGGCCCAGGTCGACAAAATGTTCATTCATTCGTTCTTTGGACTCTGTGAATGTCTGAACCAAGCTGTAAAAAAAAAAAAAAAAAAAACAGTGAAATTGACTTTATTGGTTCAACATGAACCCCCCCCCCCCCCACACACACACACACACACTCCCCCATTTAAATACATGTAAATGTCTGTGACTGACAACATGGACTTGACCTTGACCTAACTATGATGACATTATGTATGCACTTGTTTACTTTGTATATGTACAAATATTGTCACTGAACTTTAACATTGTCTATAACTACACTAAATGCTTTCGAGGTAGTGACTGTACATGGAAAATACGATAAAGGGTTTATTGTGACTGGCTCACCTCAACAGGTCGGCGCCATCTGTGAGCCAATGGCATCGCTCTCTTTCTCTCACTCTTTCTTTTTCCTCCCTTTCCAGGCACTTTCAGGACACTGCATGGCAGGGTCGTCTTCCTCGCTGAGCCAAGGTTTGGCCACATACCAGCATGAGTTGTGTGGCATCAGCAGGTCTTCAGATGGGTGCCCCCCTTCCTTGGTTTTTTGTCGATTTAGGCCCATGACCTCAGGTGGGCTCAACAGCAGGTCCACTGTTCTGGATCTGCCCCTGGTATGTCTTTGCTGGTTGACTCTGCCACCGCACCTCCTGCTGTATCCATATCCATGACAAAGCTGCCTCTGCCTCCTTGGTGATGTTGGCTACCAGCCACTTCCTCGCCAGCCCTTTGATCTCCAGCAGCCCCGGGGCTCTCCAAAGTGACCATCCAGCAAAGCCCCGGAAGCTGACCACCGGCAGATTCCAGGCCTTCAATCCATTCTGCTGGCTCTGGAGGATAAGGACCTGATATTTCTTTAGTTTGCGCTCGTAGGCCTCCTCCATCCTCTCTTCCAAGGGTACCATCAGCTCCATGAGCACCACCCGTTTGGTGGCTTTGGGCCAAAGGACAGTATCTGCAAGGCTGGTATGGGAAATCTCCACTGGGAATTTGAGCTGCTTCTTCTGGTCAGCCTGCATCTCCCAGTCAATTGCTGTGACCAGGACCCCTTTGCTCCTCACTTCTGCCACTGCACTTTCTGCCGCTCTGACGAAGTGAATGAAACAGGGTCCACGAGTAAGCTTCCTTGCCTTTCTCGTGGTCGGTCCCACCCCTTCCGCCAACTGTGCCAGGAACTTGTTATATCAGTACCGGTACTACCATCTACCAAAGTTGAGGGACATGAGGAGAGGACATGCTCAAGGTGTGCTGTCCTTCCACAGAGTGCAGCTCTGAGTCTCTGCCAATCTACATGTATGGAGGTTTGATGGGGTGTGCAGAACATCGTAGACAGAACACAGAGGAACTTGATCCGGTGTCCTTCCATCTTCCAGTCGTCCTGCCAGGTCTGGGCCCTCTCTCTCCCAGTCTCCATCTCGTCCAGCTGCCCTGGTTGTTCATGGCTACAGCCTTGACATACCAGCCTTCTTCCTCTGCCTATCTACCTTTCAGATCTTTGTCTGCATCATGTCGCGTCATTCCTTTGGATCAGCTTTCTTCCAGCTTTTTCTGGTGGAGCAACCCAGGCCAAGCCTGCCCTGAACTACTGACCCGACACTGTCAGCATGATGCAGCCGATCCTTGGCCGCCCTCAGCGCTCTGCTGGCTGACCACTTGCAACCTGTCCTGATGACAATATTTGAATGGTGCACTCTCTCATCTCGTCTCTTTTACTCCAGAGCTCCTAACTGTTCCTCACAGACTGGTGTTTAGACGTGTCCCAATAATATACATTTGCTCTAGCTTTTCCACAGAGTATTCAGTCATTTTCATAAATGACTTCACAGTCCTTCTTCATCTTCCTCATTGTACATTAGCAGGTCAGCTCTATCTGCTTCAGCCTTCTGCATTCACAGTATTCTACTGCTAGAATTGTCTTGTTCCTGAAGGACAGTGTAGTATCCAGGCCCTGGCATGAACATTCAACTCCATCCAGAACCATTTCAGTCTGACCTTCCAAAGCCCTTAGTTTGGACTGAATCAATGCTCCAGATCAAACAGATTAACCCCATCACAGAGCTAGCCCTGTGGCTAACACACAAGTGTTTACTAAGGGTGTATTCACACCTGCCTTGTTTGGGCCGTTTAAAACGGACCAGAGTTCGTTTGCTCCCTTGGTTCGGGCCTTTTGGGCTGGTGTCAATAAAAACCACTGAATTCTGTTCCAGACCAAACAAGCGAACTGAGACCCAGCTGAAGAGGTGGTCTGAGCACGGTTCCATACAAACCCTGGTGCAGTTCATTTGAGGTGTGAAAGCAGCCCACACCTGATCCGACACAGTTGTTTTTTTGCATTATTAGTTCATATTGTCACTGTAGGAAGGCAGAGGTCAAAAGCCAGTATCATTTTTTTTATGTTCCCGGTAATTGAGCTTCATTGTGGGTATGGGTTGGATTCAGTGCTTATGCAAAACAGTAACATGCGGACATTTCATTTTCAGAACTCCAGTTAGATTTGTCTGTTGTGCTTGAAAAAAATAAAAATAAACGACTTCATCCCCCCAGCAAACTTTACCTGCGTTAAGGAATTCTGTACCTGGCTAAACTTAACAGTGATATAGGATAGATACACATAGGTAAGCAGTATGGAGCACTAATGCTTTTGGAGAACAGTCTTTTGATATACTCGCATAATTCCAACTTCACACCTGTTACGTCTTGCGTGAATAAAAGCAACAGTCACAACATGATGTGTGCACATGAGCGCTGTCCTCTGTAGTCGTCTTGCCTTGTGTCTTTGTTGTTGAGAAATGAATTGTACAATATAGTGAATGTGACGTGGCATCAAATGCTCTTGCTGCTCAAACATTTGCGCAAACGTCTGCATCTGTAAAAACCATATCGCTATGACGATAACAAAAACAGCACGCAAAATTTTCATGATTCTCTCCTTTCACTTTGGACGAAGCGCTTTAATCGACTCTGCTCATTTCTGTCCAATGGCTGAACGACCTCAGCACACGTGGTTGTGTTTACAGATTTTGGTCCACTTACAAAATGTACAATATGAAAGCGAACCGCACAAAAATTTAAAATAATAAAATAATTCCTCCGCCCAAAGCAAGTGAACTATCAGACTTTCCTGGTGTGAATACACCCTAAGTGTTGGACTGAGCTACCAACAGACACTAGAGTCCAATCCAATGTTCCAGTGCATCTGTGTAAAGAACACAAGCATTCTATAGCTGTGGAGAAGGAAGAGGGACAACTGCAGTTCTGTTTTCATTCCTTTAACTCCCTTAGTTCTATCCATTGGTTCAATGCAGAGGTTTACCGCTGTTTTAGTCTGTGCTGTATCACTCTACCCATTAATTTCTTTTTTTTCTTCTGTCAGTCCAGCTCCAGTTCCAGTGTCCACCATTACAACTAAATAAATCCAACAAATCCTTTTCTTTAGGAAAAAGGACAGATCTTACTCCTCACTCGTTCAGCTTACTTTTCACCACTTAGCCTAACTCTGCCGGTCGGTGTGTTGTGGTCGTCATAGTGACCCAAGTCTGCCGTAAAGCAGTCCAGTCTAGTTTGACACGGCCAGGGATGCTGGAAATAGCATTTGGAAATAACCTATTTTGGTGCTGATAATCTCATTTTAAATTGCAGGCTACGATCAGGTGTATATATAAAAATGAGACTTTTTCAAGATCACGCAGAGAGTCTGTTCAGCACGTTTAATTTATGCTTAAATATTAAATGAATTTGTAACATATATACACATCCGTCACCACAGAGAGACACCAGAGTTTATAAACCAATGGACATCGACAGAGTGGAGGAAGAGTATGATGATGAAGATGTAAACACAGTGAAATGTAACCACTGAGAATTATAGACAAAAGACTAACTGCATCCTGTCCAAATCTAGAGTGTACCAATCCATCCAGTACCAGGTGTAGTCTAACTGAACCTGATGGATTAACTGGATTTGGACAGAACCACACAGTTCACAGGAGAAAAAAAAAGGCTGTTAAATTAACTTTATTGGTTCCACACGGTAAATATATGATTGTGATACAACATCCCCAAACATATTCATATTCATGACATAGTCTTAAAATCTGAAGTATATACAGAACCTGTCTAGAATATTCTAACACACCTACCTATTTAAATACATTTAAATGTTTTTGACAGACAAAACATGGATTTGACTGATGTGTTCATCAAGGTCCAGTTTGTTTCTGCAGCACATTTAATAATAATAATAATAATAATAATAATAATAATAATAATAATAATGGATTAGATTTCTATAGTGCTTTTCAAGGTGTGTGATCCATTCTTCCTTCACTCACACATTCCCACTCTGGTGGTGGTAAACTCCATCTGTATCCACAGCTGCCCTGGGGCAGACTGATGGAAGCATGGCTGCCAATCTGCACCAAACGGCCCCTCCCACCACCAAGCATTCACACACATTCATACAGCAGTATGAGTGACACTGGAGGTAAGGGGGGTGAAGTGTCTTGTCCAAGGACACGACCCTTGGGTTATTGGACGACCCCTACTCTGACCCCAGCAGCCCACAGCAGCCCCACACACAAAACAACACAAGGTACCCAATGTGCAGTAAACAGATAGAAGGAAGTCCATGATACAGTGAACTAGTGAGAAGAAGAAGAAAATCAACTGAAACTGATAAAAACATATAAAATAAATAGGATACATCATCTAAAACACAACCAGTAGATAAAATAATGTCACACACTTGTATTAAAACCAGTGCAAATAGGTACAACTGTAAAAGGGATTTAAAGGACTGGATGGACTGTGCACATGTGATTTGTTGGGTCAGTGTTCCAGAGTCTTGGACCTGCTACAGAAAAGGCTCTGATGTCTTTCATCTTCAGACGGGTTTTTGGTACATCTAAAATCAGGTGATTTGAGGATGGTGTTTCTGTAGACGGAGTGTGCGCAGTTAAAAGTTCTGAAAGGTATGGGGGTGTCAAACCATGTAGGTACTTAAACTCATACAATGAAAATCTGAAACTGGATCCTGTAAGTGACAGGAAGTCAGTGAAGGGAAGTCAGTACGAGGGTGATGTGACCCGTCTTCTGACTGGAACCAGAAGGAACAGCAGCAGACTAATGCCGCGTTTCCACTACGTGGTACTGGCTCGACTCGACTCGGCCTTTTGCATTTCCATTACAAAAAAGGACCTGGAATCTGGTAACTGGTACTACTTTTTTGGTGTCACCTCCGCCGAGGTTCCAGGACTGGGGACCAGATACTAAAATGTGACGTGTTAGCACTACAGACCACTGATTGGTCAGAGAGTCGTCTCTGTGACCTGCCATTTTACAAAAAACAGATGCGGAAGTTTACAGTAAATATAGCGGTAGGTTAATCTACATGATGACAGCCCACAAAACTACACCATTCAGTCTGGAGATTCAGTCTTTGGTGGTCAATGTAAAAATTCAGAATGAGCTTGACGAGACAACACGCAACGAGCGAGCTTATCAGCGACTCTGAGCAGACGACATGGAAGTCACACACCGCATCGCTATGACGTCCACATACTGTAAAGTTGGTAGTATCCTGTAATGGAAATGGTCTCCAGGAATAGGACCTGGCGCCCGAGTTGAGCTGAGCCGAGCCGAGTCGAGTCGAGCCAGTTCCACGTAGTCGAAACGGATCATAAGATGAGACACAAGTTAAACAGGTTAAATATGGGGTCCTGAACAGGACTCACCATGTTAAAGAGGATCTAGTGACCATCCAATGACATGGACTGGCATTGAGATCAGGTGTATTCAATGAAGTACTGGATTATGGACTGAGCCTGGCATCATGACCATGCTCAATTTGGTGTCTTAATGGTCCTTCAGTTGCAGCCCACCACTTTTAAGGATGTATCATCTTGAGGAGACACGTGTCCTTTGTGATCAGCCAACACCTGTGACCAAAGACCACATAAGCAGTGGACAGAGGAAGTGTGACGTCACCCATTTGTTTCTGAACTTCTATTTTAAAGCCTGTAGTTTTGTTGAGGCTCTTTTTGGATAAATTCCTGCATCAATGTGACGTTGCATGGAGATGATCCACCTGTGGCTCTGCTGAGGTGTTATGGAAGCCCAGGTTGCCTGGATAGTGGTCTTCAGGTCACCTTTATTTTCAGGTCCGGTGTCTCTCATCTTCCTCTAAACAATACGACAAAGATTCTCTTCAGGGTTGAGGTTAGGACAGCTGACTGACCAATCAAGAATCATAGTAGTTCAGAGTAATCTTGTGGGTGGAGCCAAGTCCTGCTAGAAAAGGAAGCAGCACCTCTGTAGAGTTTGTCCACAGATAGAAGCATGAAGTGGTCTGAAATCACCTGTTAGATGATTGACCTTGGACTTGATCAAACACAGTGGACCAAAACCAGCAGATGACATGACACTGTATACGACTGACACTGATGATGAATGATTGACTGTGGAAACTTCACTGTGGACTTTATGAAATTTGGATTCTGTGCTTCTCCACTCTTCCTTAATTCCTAAATGCAGACACTGACTGATTCAGGAGAGTGTTGACATCAGGAATACAACTCTTGTAGTTCATTTCCTGGACTCGTCTCTTTGTGGTGGTCCTTGATGCACTAACTTCAGCTTCAGTCCACTCTTTGTGATGCTCTTCCAAGTTCTTGAATCCGCTTTTTTATAGAACAGTATATAAGTCTAATATCTAAACCAAGTTAAGTGTAGTCAAGGAGATGGATAGATAATATAGGGTGTGTATATGAATATTATTCTAAAACACGATATTAACCTACTTTTTTATGTTTTTTACTTCTGAGGGAAATATCAGCTCTTTAGCTGTTCAACACTTAGCTTAGCCTTGATTAGATAGGTAAGGTAATGTATTAGTTACACTTAAACTAACTTGTGCTACAAAGACGTCCTGAGAGGGGTGAGTTTTTGGCCATTTTCAATTGTTACTTGAACTATTTGAACTAGAAATGTTTCACCAACATTAGTAATAGTAAATTATCATTCACAAATACATCACATCCTTTGTCACTAGACACTCTCTCTACATGAAGTGAACTTCAGATTTTGATTTGACGCTAATTTTCTCTCAAAGGATTTTTACAACACATGAAGTTGTCTTGTATTAAGGCCTCCAGGAGCAGAGGAAATTGAATTTTTTCACACTTTCTTCGTATGTAGGGATCTGAGTTACTCCTTTTCAGTCCGCCACAGGTCTTTTTATCGTCATAGCATTCGATCGTGTGCTGTAGTTGTTCTCCACCCACCCACATCCACCGACCAGCCAGGAATCGCAGACCGGTCCACACCTGAGA
>NW_021941682.1:0-62500 GCF_902148855.1 Sphaeramia orbicularis
ATTTAGACCAGATTAGACCAGAGTGGACCAGATTAGACCAGATTAGACCAGAGTGGACCAGATTAGACCAGATTAGACCAGATTAGACCAGATTAGACCAGAGTGGACCAGATTAGACCAGATTAGACCAGATTAGACCAGATTAGACCAGAGTGGACCAGATTAGACCAGATTAGACCAGAGTGGACCAGATTAGACCAGATTAGACCAGACTGGACCAGATTAGACCAGATTAGACCAGATTAGACCAGATTAGACCAGACTGGACCAGATTAGACCAGATTAGACCAGATTAGACCAGATTAGACCAGATTAGACCAGAGTGGACCAGATTAGACCAGATTAGACCAGAGTGGACCAGATTAGACCAGATTAGACCAGAGTGGACCAGATTAGACCAGAGTGGACCAGATTAGACCAGATTAGACCAGATTAGACCAGAGTGGACCAGATTAGACCAGAGTGGACCAGATTAGACCAGATTAGACCAGATTAGACCACAGTGGTTCCAGCTGCTTCAGCGGCTCCAGGAGAAACAGAATTAAAGGAAAAATGATTGGATTTCTTCTTCATTTAGTTCTACCTTCATTTTTCTTCTCACTGGGCCTCCTCTTTAACTCCTCACTTCAGAGCAGGTCCATCCTCCTGCACAGTTCGTCTTTTTACTCTCAGTCCTGTGATTTGCCGGAGCTCATCCACGGTCTGTCCAGATGTAATCCGACTTCTGTGTGAGTCCACAGCTCATGCACTCCTCCGACTGCGCCTCCATCTGCTGTAAAACCTTCTCGTTGTCCCTCACCGCTCCAAAGTGCTCCTTAATTTCCATGGACAGCAGCGGGTTCTGTGTGTGCTGTCTGTCCAACTCTGACATAAACCAGGACAACCCCCAGACCAAGTAGAAGGAGTCCTGTTCTCCAAAATCCAAACAGGTAAATATCCTCAGTGTCCTCCACCCACAGAACCCACAGAACCCACAGAACCCACAGAACCCACAGCCACACTACCTCCACTTGTTCCAAGCGTCGATCACATACTGCAGAAGTTCTGTCAGGGCAGGCGGGCTCCTCCTGACGCCTTTGTTCCTGGGTGAAAAAATCTTGTCAGTTGTGCTGAGTGTCCAGTGGATCAATTCCAGAATGTAGTTGTTTGGGAATACAGCGAGCAGGAGATCCAAAGACAAAACAGAGGAGACGCAGAGGGAAAAGCAGGAGAAAAAAGAGGAAGGCAAAGACAGCTGAGAAGCACGTCTGCTCTGGACAGAGGACAGGAAGGATCCCTAATGTCCCTAATGACATAAAGTACTGTTAATTATTAATAAATAAAGAACTCCAGTTCAGGACCAGGGTTTGAAAGTGTCCGATGTAATGAAGTGGAACAGATGTGAGCTGTTCAGTAACACCTCATCTGTCTGACTCCCACAGCATGAGTGCCCTCTGGTGGATGTGTGCAGCTGGTGCATTAGGCTTTAAAACAACTGCAGGATGAGGCTGAGGGTTCCATTTATGGTAGGTCCACACAGGGTTATTAGATTCTAATGCACTAGTTTCAATGTTTACTCGTATCATCTCAACTCCAATCAGTAAATTAGAGGTGAACTCGTTTGTAAACTGTAAAAACAACCCTTTAACCCAGGGTTCTAAACTCCTGTTCTGTCAGGTTCCACATTCAGTCTGATCTGATCTGCAGTGGACCCAACCAGGAAAAGAAGAACAGAAGAACCCAGAAAGAATGACAACTGCACATTTATGTCTGTGTTTGAGAGCAAAAAAAACCCATTAAATTATGAAAATACTTACTTTTATAAACTATCCAAACAAAAAGGATGTGAAGAACCTGAAAAAACGGACATTTCTACAGTAGAACCAGTGTAATTTTCTCAGTCTTCTTCCTCCACTTCTCATTAGTCCATGTGCATTCTGGATCAGATCTCCAAAGACACTAAACACTGAGGAACAGGAAGAAAAGAGTTCAAACTGGACTGAATTTAATACAGACATTTCAGGTTGGACACATTTGTTCAGGTTAGTCACATTTTATTGGTACAGGAGAGTTTGGAAATGGAAAGAGTTTCACCATTTAATGTGATTTTTTGCACTAAAACAAAGACAAACATTTGCAGTTGTCATTATTTACAGACATAATGTCATATTATTTGTTCCATCAAACCCAGTAGTAAATCTGCAGTGGTTCTTCTGTGTGGGTTCTTCTGCTGTTCTTATTGGACTGTAGATCAGATTGGTCTGGATGTGGAACCCACACTAACATGAGCTCCACAGCCTGGACTGTGGAGTTTATACACTGTGTACATTCATCCCAGGGGTCCGACTGGAACCTTTGGTGGGACACATGTTTGACAGCCCTGGTTAAGAACTGACTCAATCAAAGTGAGGGAACAATTTGCACTCATTTAGGTTTCAGATGATTTTACTCCATATTTGGAATAAAATGTAATTAGATTAAACAGCTATAACACACTCAAAGAAATGAGGTCAAATCCACCTTTCATATCCCCATAGATTACACAACAAATGACTCATAAAAAGTCAGTAATATTAACTCTCTGTTGTTAACAGGAATATGTTCATCTACTGAACCCTAATGCATGAATTATGACAACCTTTATCAAGATTTTTTTACTGAGTGTTTTTATTCCTCTTAAATTTGGCATGAATTCTACAGCTTTTTGAATGTTTTTAATCTATTCTTGTATTTTATTATTTTATTTAGGTTTTATCTATTCTTCTGTATTTTTATCTATCTATTTATTTATTTTTATTTTATTTTATTATTATTATCTTTAACTTATTCTTCACAGTTGTTCTGTCTTTTAATCTATTCTTGTATTTTACTTTGTTATTTTTATTTATTTATTTATTTATTGTTCTGTACAGCACTTTGGTCCACTGTGGTTGTTTCAAAGTGCTGTACAAATAAAGTTGGATTGGATTTAAAAAAACAAAACAAAAAACAAAACAATGCAATTGAAATTTTTTTTATGACCCTATTTTTTATGGAGTTGCAAAAAAGCCCACTCTGCTGGACACCATGAGTTTAATTTTTGAAGCAAAGAAACATGTATGTACTGATATGCTGAAAACTCTGAAATAAAAACATTTTTAATACTGCTAATCTGATGTTCTGTCCCATTGGAACAGACTCTCACACTAGTCACCACCCACTTCATGGACAGAATATGAAAAAAACTAAAACCTTTTGGTGTTAATTACAGTCTAATAAAAATAATAAGCAATTACTTTCCACTCAAACCTGTGAGTACAGATCAGGTTTATCTGGAACAGCAGTTACAGTACTGGTCTGAATGTCAGTGGATTATTATGGGATGGTGCATTAGTGTCCACTGTGTTGGCTGATATGGAACTGAAACAACCAAACCCATGAATATACAAGAGAACAGCTGGAGAAGAACTGACCACTGGAGTGACCACTGTGCATGAAAGGGTTAATTTAGGGCAGGGAGGATCAGTGTAAACATTCATAGTATCCATACTAAAGTGTGTGTGTATTGGTATCAGATCGATACTGTTGTTGCAGTTTGTCTTGTGTACGTCCAGTAAATGACTCATCTGCATTCATCATGTGACCCAAACCCCAGGAAGCATGTGAAGAATGACAGCTGAGGACTTTAATCTGGTATTTTACTGTTACTACCCCCCCCCATAGAACACCATTACAGAGGATAACCAGTGTTCAGACCTCTGCCAGTTGTTATGACCCTGGGTCATAATTTGTCTATTTATATGTATGTGTTTTCTGTTTAGTGTGTGTGTTCTCCCCTGTCCTGTAGGTGTGCTGTGCCCTTTTGTGTCTGTTTGTTGCAGGTTGCTGATTGGTGGAGCATGATTGCCCGGCCCTTTAAACATGGCCCTGGAGTTTCCGTCCTCGCTCTCTCTTGCCTCCTGTCAGCTTCCAACCCGGTGTTCGTGTGTGTGAGACCGTCAGTCTTCGTGTGCTCCTGAGAAATTCGATTGTTTGTAGTTGTAAATAGTTTTGTTAAATTGAACGTTTTGCTGGTAGGGGAGGTCGGCTCTTTTGTTTTTCCCATTTTCTCCTGTTTTTGGTTAGGAAGTTTAGGCAAGTTTGCTGTATTTTATTTCGTGCATTTATTTTGGAGTAGGTAATTCAGTTTAAACTGTAAAGAAGATATTTTGTTTGTTGTTTTAGCCGCTCCCTCCCCTAACCCTTCCTTAGTTGTTAAAACAAAAGTAGTAATAATAAATATTGTGAATCTTAGTTTGTGACTGACGTGTGTGCTTGGGAGCTGGGAGGGGACAAAGTTGAGCATATTATGTTGGCCCTGGTGAACCCCTAGGCCGGGGCGTAACACAGTCACCCTGAACACTGTGCATGTGTGGATCCACTATTTCTGTTTAAAGTATGGATGTGTAAAACACATTTCACAATGATATTTCATTCAGCAATTGCATTTTTTATGACTGTTTGAAAATGGTGCATAAAAAATAACAAAAGTAAACACAGCGTAACGGAAGAGAAATGGAGCGGAACCATATTTGGTCTAAAGTTGCAGCGTGGTCCCAGTCATGTGTCTGTCCAATTAGATTCAATTCACATCAATATTAGTTGAGTTCTAATTTTAAATGTGTGGGAAATGGGATTTTCAGTGTTCAGTGTAAATGTCCACAGAGTCCACATTCCACAGTGGATGTGGACAATTTAGTTCCACATACAAGAGACTGTTCTAAGCTACAGGTGGATCCAACTGGAGGAGAATCGGAGTCGTTTGGAATTTTGGATGAATTTTGGAAAATGTCTCAGTGATGACAGATGGAAAATAGTTAGTGATGTAACGTTCACAAACGAATTGATTCTTTTGAACAGCTCTTTGAAATGAACGATGGGAACCGAGTCTTTGTAAAGAGCGGTTCTTTTTTTTTTTTTTTAAGGAGGGAGTGTCCGATTGCCTGTCAATTTAGCATCACTGGGGAGGGACTGGGCAGGAGGAGAATGTTCTAGAAGAAAAAAAGAGTGAACTGAGCATGTCTGATGGAAGGAGTTCAAAAAAAACAACAGTTTGAAGAGTGAGGTGAGCATACTGGAGGAGGAGCTGGAAGACTGGAGGAGGAGGAGCTGGAAGACTGGAGGAGGCAGAGCTAGAAGACTGGAGGAGGAGCTAGAAGACTGGAGGAGGAGAAGCTGGAAGACTGGAGGAGGAGGAGCTAGAAGACTGGAGGAGGCGGAGCTGGAAGACTGGAGGAGGCGGAGCTGGAAGACTGGAGGAGGCGGAGCTGGAAGACTGGAGGAGGAGGAGCTAGAAGACTGGAGGAGGAGGAGCTGGAAGACTGGAGGAGGCGGAGCTAGAAGACTGGAGGAGGCGGAGCTGGAAGACTGGAGGAGGCGGAGCTGGAAGACTGGAGGAGGCGGAGCTGGAAGACTGGAGGAGGAGGAGCTAGAAGACTGGAGGAGGCGGAGCTAGAAGACTGGAGGAGGAGGAGCTGGAAGACTGGAGGAGGCGGAGCTGGAAGACTGGAGGAGGCGGAGCTGGAAGACTGGAGGAGGCGGAGCTGGAAGACTGGAGGAGGAGGAGCTGGAAGACTGGAGGAGGAGGAGCTAGAAGACTGGAGGAGGCGGAGCTGGAAGACTGGAGGAGGAGGAGCTGGAAGACTGGAGGAGGAGGAGCTAGAAGACTGGAGGAGGAGGAGCTGGAAGACTGGAGGAGGCGGAGCTGGAAGACTGGAGGAGGCGGAGCTGGAAGACTGGAGGAGGAGGAGCTGGAAGACTGGAGGAGGAGGAGCTGGAAGACTGGTCGACTGATGTTTTTGCTCCAGTTCCATCATCTGTCTGATGTCACCTCTCATGTCATGGATTTAACCCACACATTTGAACTAACCATTCTTTTTTACAGTAAGAGAATATTTACTGCTGCACCAATTAAACACCTTTAAAATGGAATGTCAATCATCACGTGGAGCCTATTTAGTCATTCAAACACTGGTGTTTCAAAAGAATGGAAAAACACCACAGAGCCAGTCTGTTGAACGACTCTTTTCAGTGAACGACTCCTGATTGAACGACTCCCTTCAAAGAACCAACAGTCCCATCACTAATAACTATAGATGTTGTGACCTTGCTGTGACCTTGAACTTTGTCCTACTGGGCCCAAAGTGGACTGGGCTGGTCCCAGGGCCTAGGCCTATCTGTGGGGAAGATTTGGGAAAGATGGGTGGAAGAGTTTTACACTAAAGATGAGAACAAACAAACACAAACACACAAACACACACACACACACACAAATAAACAAACACACACACACACACACACACCAGGCCTTTAGATTACACCTTGGCTGGGCCGACTAACGGTGTGCCCAAATTAAATGTCCCCAAATTAGTGTCCCCAAATTAAAAATAAAAAAAGGCCAGAGCAGAGTGTAAACGAAAGTATTGACTCACTCGCCCCTGCTTTTTTCCTCCCGTAAAACACATCGGTTATAATATACAAGGCTTGTTCATAACGACAGAGAAAACATTGACAACAACAACACATATGTACCGAACAGGAAAGCACAAGTATTCATGCTTCCCGCAGAAGTCATATTTTGTGATAACATTAGCACAAACACAGAATCCAAATGCAGAACTCCGACAACAAAAGTTAGTTCCAAAAGGTTTATTGTTCACACACAGGTGAAAAAATATAATGAGTGACAGAATCTTGAGGATAATGGTTGGGGATTTTCTCCTCAGATTCGTCCTCCGGATCGAGGGCAGCAGCCCGTCTCCCCGAGCGGTGTTAGGAGTCTTTTCCCCGACTGGGGAAAAGCAAAGGGAGGTCAGGGACGGAAACAGGTCATACACAGGCAGGCAAACAATCGGGCAACAGGACATAAGGACTAGGCAAACTCACGTACCGGTAGTCAGGGCGAGAAGGTCAAAACCAGATCAGATGAGGCAGACAAAAACCGACAGGGATCAGGCAGAAGACGAGAAACCGAGGAATCCAAAACAGGTCAAAAAACAGGCAAGCAAACGAACAAACGAGGTCAAGTACGCTGGTCTGAACTACTGGAGTTACAAACTGGCGACTGACATAAGGAAGAGACAGGGTTTAAATACACAAAAGGGAGGGAAGACAACTAGACACAGGTGAAGCAAATTAGGGCGGAGACAGGTAATCAGGACAGAGGTCAGGATGAGCGGGGAACAGGAAGTAAAGACGACAGACAAGACACATGAGGGAAAACTTAACAAAATAAAACAGGAAGTGACACACAAAACATAAAAGACAGACAAGACCAGACTATTGTCTGGCAGCAGGTATGACATATTTGCGCCGTTTGATTGGTCTAAATCACCCGTTTCGGCCAATGAGAGGTGATGAGAGCTTGGAGATTGACTCGTACGTTGTACGCCAAAGGTTTTCTCTCAACAACCATGCCTCGTGGGCGACCTATAAGTTCAGGCCGCTCACATAACAAACGCAGTGAAACATATGACATATGAATTATCTGCCTGCATGCAGTCCTGTGATTTTGGAATTAAAATCAGCTGGCCATATGCTGATCAATACTTCTGGAAATTAGACTTGTGGAATCCATGCCTTCATACTCTTGAATATATCTGAAATAGTCTGAGAAAACAGGAATTACTGTTGAAAAATCTAATCCCGCACCCACCCCCTCCGCCGATTCCAGCATCTGATGTGCCCAAATTAAGGTAATCTAAAGCCCTGCACACACACACACACACACACAAACAAATAAACAAACACACACACAAAGCAAAGTGACCACAATAGCTCCTGGTGGAGGGAATAAAACAAAGGAGGAACTGAGCTCATGGTGCAAGAATCTGCAACTGAACAGAAACATGAACAACAAACAAACAAACAAACAAACAAACCCCCTAATCCAAACAGTCCCACACACCATGAGTCTGCTTTATAAACACAACAACACTTGTGATCACCTCAGAACACTGTAAAACATGTCAAAACTGTCCACAGTAGTTTGTCCCAATGCATGCTGGGAAACTCCCCCCAGCTGCTCCTCACTTCACAATATCGTGGGATAGATTGTATTCTATTATTTAAAGCAGCAGTTGTTACCGTCAACAAATAGGTGGAATTGAACTGCTCCTAATGGATTGAACTGGTTAATTATTACTGTGGATTCAAATGGAGCTGATGTCCAGAATGTGGATTCACCAACCTCTGTTTGGACAGTGTACAAAACCCAAACATGTCTGTGACGGAGCACACCATCTGTGAAGAACAAACACTGGCTTTGGTTCAGTGTAAACCAGGGTTTTGAATGATCACATTTCTGAAGTCACTGTATACCAGGGCTGTCAAACATGTGGTCAAGGACCCAAATGCCCCCCCCCCCCCCCCCCCCCCAAAGGTTCCAGTCCGACCCCTGGGATGAATTTCCAAAGTGTCTAAATTCCACAGTCCAGGCTGTGGAACTCATGTTAGTGTGGGTTCCACATCCAGACCAATCTGATCTACAGTCCAATAAGAACAGCAGAAGAACCCACACAGAAGAACCACTGCAGATTTACTACTGGGTTTGATGGAACAAATAATCTGACATTATGTCTGTAAATAATGACAAAAACAAATGTTTGTTTTAGTGCAAAAAATCACATTAAATTGTGAAACTCTTTCCATTTCCAAACTCTCCTGTACCAATAAAATGTGACTAACCTGAACAAATGTGTCCAACCTGAAATGTCTGTATTAAATTCAGTCCAGTTTGAACTCTTTTCTTCCTGTTCCTCAGTGTTTAGTGTCTTTGGAGATCTGATCCAGAATGCACATGGACTAATGAGAAGTGGAGGAAGAAGACTGAGAAAATTACACTGATTTATCTGAAGAAATGTCAGCGAGATTTTCATTAAGTTTTGTTACTTTTTCTCATTATTTTGCTCGATTTTTGTTCTTTTTCTTTCATACAAATTACATCTTAATTTTTGTCCATCTATAAGTAGTTACGACATTATTTTTGTTCAGTTTTGTTCATTTTTAAATTTTTTTGCTCACTTTTCATTTGTTTTCTTTCATTTGAATTCTTTCTTCATTAGTTCTGTCTCTAAATGGTTGTGAACAGACACAGTAAAAAGAATAAATAAACTATAACAGACAGTGAACAGAATAAATAAACTATAACAGACACAGTGAACAGAATAAATAAACTATAACAGACACAGTAAACAGAATAAATAAACTGGAACAGACACAGTAAACAGAATAAATAAACTAGAACAGACACAGTAAACAGAATAAATAAACTATAACAGACACAGTAAACAGAATAAATAAACTATAACAGACACAGTGAACAGAATAAATAAACTATAACAGACACAGTAAACCGAATAAATAAACTATAACAGACACAGTAAACCGAATAAATAAACTATAACAGACACAGTAAACCGAATAAATAAACTATAACAGACACAGTAAAACGAATAAATAAACTATGACAGACACAGTAAACTGAATAAATAAACTGGAACAGACACAGTAAACAGAATAAATAAACTATAACAGACACAGTAAACAGAATAAATAAACTATAACAGACACAGTAAACCGAATAAATAAACTATAACAGACACAGTAAACCGAATAAATAAACTATAACAGACACAGTAAACCGAATAAATAAACTATAACAGACACAGTAAACCGAATAAATAAACTATAACAGACACAGTAAACCGAATAAATAAACTATGACAGACACAGTAAAAAGAATAAATAAACTGGAACAGACACAGTAAACTGAATAAATAAACTATAACAGACACAGTAAACAGAATAAATAAACTATAACAGACACAGTAAACTGAATAAATAAACTATAACAGACACAGTAAACAGAATAAATAAACTATAACAGACACAGTAAAAAGAATAAATAAACTATAACAGACACAGTAAACTGAATAAATAAACTATAACAGACACAGTAAACAGAATAAATAAACAGTAAACAGTGAATAAATAAACTATAACAGACACAGTAAACAGTGAATAAATAAACTATAACAGACACAGTAAACAGAATAAATAAACTATAACAGACACAGTAAACAGAATAAATAAACTATAACAGATACAGTAAACAGAATAAATAAACAGTAAACAGTGAATAAATAAACTATAACAGATACAGTAAACAGAATAAATAAACAGTAAACAGTGAATAAATAAACTATAACAGACACAGTAAACAGAGAATAAATAAACAGTAAACAGTGCATAAATAAACAGTAAACAGTGCATAAATAAACAGTAAACAGTACATAAATAAACAGTAAACAGAATGCATAAATAAACAGTAAACAGTGCATAAATAAACAGTAAACAGTACATAAATAAACAGTAAACAGTGCATAAATAAACAGTAAACAGAATGCATAAGTAAACAGTGCATAAATAAATAGTAAACAGTACATAAATAAACAGTAAACAGAATGCATAAATAAACAGTAAACAGTCCACAAACAAACAGCTCAGATTTGGACTCAGACTCAAACAAAGGAGTTTTCCCGCCCTGTGTTTAAAAGTCCACTTCAACCAATCAGCTTGCAGACAACGCAACCAAACTTGGCGCCTTTTCGTCACATAGCTTGTCCAATCATAAGAGGACGTTTCCCGTTGTGCTCCGCATTCAAAAGTAAATACTGACATGTAACCAATCCGCGGTCAGCGGGGGAGGAGTTGTGGAAGTGTTTGTAGTCAAGCTAGTGAGGCTGCGCAGACCGTGACAAAACAGTTGCGCTTTTTCCTCCTTCACTCGTTTACAAGTTTGTCCTGCTCGGAACAGGTAAGACTGCGCCGCTTTCTTTGTTTTTTTTTTTTTTTATTTACTCAATTCAGAAAGTAATGGCTCACTAATGTGTTACTCTATTACTGCTTAGACCACTTACGCCGGTCGGCTTTTGTGTGTAATTGTGCGTATTTCCAGAAGTGCGGCTGAACGCGGACTCTTTCGGCTTTTCGGTCCCAGTTTGTCCCAAAGTCCAGTTTAATGTGAGCAGGAGGCGGTGGTCGGTCCAGTTGATCCCGGATGGTCCAGTTGGGTCCATCTGAGCTCAACTGGGGGGAAAGTGTGTGTGTTTTCAGAGGGTTGTTGCGCTGTTCGGTGTGAAACGCAACATGCAGTTGAAACGCCATTTGGATCACTAGCTTAGCCTGCTAGCTTAGCCTGGTAGCTTAACGGAAGCGCTTGCCCGGTTTAACTTTGAGTACCGGAGAACACATCCACTGTTCAGAACCGGGCCTGTTCGGTACCGAAAGTGTGTCCACCACAAAGTGTGTCACACATCTACGCACACACACACACACACACACTTTAGTCCACAGTTCGTTGAACAAGTTTTTGGCGCAGTTGAGTTTAGGCGGGAAGATACAAAATGGAGTCTTGTCTTTTTGTCCCAGAGACGCAGAAATCCGATTAGAGCCTGAAACAGCCTGGGGCGGCAGCTTGGCCTATTTGGACCACAATGCTCTTAACCCACTGCTAAACTTATGTCTTTGTGGCTAGGCTTGAATTAAATCAGTTTTTGTGAGTCCAGAACCTTCTTTAATTTTTTTTTTATCCAAGTGCTCAGTCTGTCTAAACTTTGTTCTCCAGACTCTGTTCAAACCTGATGGTTTGTTTCTGTTCCAGATAAATCCAACCATGACCAAGGACCCGAATAAGCCCAGGGGCAAAACCTCCTCCTACGCCTTCTTTGTACAGACCTGCCGTGAGGAGCACAAGAAGAAAAACCCAGGGGCCAGCGTCAACTTCGCAGAGTTTTCCAAGAAATGCTCCGAGAGATGGAAAGTACGTCTGTTCAGTTTCTGCTCCCATTAGCTCACTATTGTGAATAGAATAGACTTTATTTGCCATTTGCACAGATACATAACGGTATAGGTACATTGGAATTCTTGTACGTTTCCCTGAGTCATAAAAGGAGTTAGAAAAAGGTAAAGATATGACAAAAAAGACAGATACAAAACATAAACACAGCTAAAACATTTAAAAAAAAAAAAAAAGTTATTGTACATACAAGCACAAATACACATTTGTGAAATAGAATATTATAAAAAAAACAAACAGTAATATTTATAGTATATATTTTATACTTAAAGTCTTTCAAAGGTTTTAAATGTCATCTGGTGGGTCTTTAGTTGTTTCCATAAACCTGTTGTCTGTGTTGGGTTTCACCTCCTAAGACCCAGGAAATGTCAGCAAAGTACAAGCTTTTTTTTTAAAATTATTATTATAATTATTAAATAAGTGCCAATATCGGAAACATCATGATGCAACAGTGTTTTCAGATGCAGTTTTTAAATTTTTTTGTGGAATGCCCTTTGTGGTGGACAGTCTTGTTTTCTTTTTTTTTTTTTTTTTTTTTTTTTTTTGTGTGTATAAAGTTGTGAAACTCTTGTCCATAAATGTGGGCAGAAAACCCATAGCTGGGTCTGAGGAGGTTAAATGTGTCTTTTAAATGTCCAAACTGCAAAGACAGTAGCATTACTCAACTCCGTTCCACCCATTCAACCCGAGAGTGTACACTGAAATTAGGAACCAGTTATCTCTAACTCTGCAGCCCCTGGTGAGAAATGTGCTGGAGTAGATAAACACATTTTCCTAAATTCTGAGAGTCACAAAGTTTTGCCAGTATGGCTCTGAAATGGGCATAAAATTCTGTTCTAAGTAGTTTGAAAAGTCTAAAGTTTAACTTGTAGGAACCCTGTGTATGTATAAAATACATGAACCATGGCATTTCCTATTGGCTAATCAAAACATCTGTTAACCAAATGGCCCAACACTTCAAAGCCTTTATTCCTTTAATAGACTTTGTTAACACTGTGAAACTTGTGAAAGTGTTGCAGAGTTTCCAATAGAGCAGGTCTGTCAAACTCCTGTTTGTTCAGGTTCCACATTCAGCCCAATATGATCTGCAGGGGGCAAGACCAGTCCCATGAGAACAGTGAAAAAACGCTAATTACTCTATGAAAATATTTGCACCCAATAATATGCAGAACCTGAAATTATTTAAGAAAAAATAAGTAGTTTTAATAGTATTATGCCTCAGTTTAGTTAGTGATAGTTTCTAAATGTAAACATTTTTGTGTAATTTTACTTTTTTACACTAAAACAAAGACAATAATTTTTCATAATTTTTAGGGTATTGTACAATGTTTTGCTGGTTCAACCCACTTCATATCATATTGGTCTGTATGTGGAACCTGAATTAAAAGGATTTCAACATCTGATTGTTCGTATCTTCAGTGTAATGTTTCCATTTCACTAATTCATCCCACGGGTCAGATTGGACCCTTTGACAGGCCACATGTTTGACACCTGTGCAATAGAGGTTCAAGGTTTATTGAGATACTTATTTATTTTTTATGTGTGTGGTTTTTGGTTTTTTTTTTCTCTCTCAGACCATGTCACCCAAGGAGAAGGTGAAGTTTGAGGACATGGCCAAGAATGACAAAATTCGGTATGAGAGAGAGATGAAATCATACGTCCCCCCAAAAGGTGTCAAAGGCAAGAAAAAGAAGGACCCAAATGCTCCTAAGAGACCACCGTAAGTCTGGACCCACTGCTACTTTCAAGGCTTCAGTGCGGTTGTCGGCACAAAAATGACTTCCTTTTTCTGTTCTTTCTCAGCTCGGCTTTCTTTGTATTCTGCTCCGATTTTCGTCCCAAGATCAAGGAGGAGTACCCTGGAATCTCCATCGGAGACACTGCCAAGAAGCTGGGTGAGAAATGGGCAGCGACAAGTTCCAAAGACAAAGGCCCCTATGAGGCCAAGGCTGCCAAACTGAAGGAAAAATATGACAAGGTACGTAAGTGTCCTGTGGAAACGGTGTGCCGTGTCCTGGACAGGTGTGTGAAAGTAAATTTACACTAAGAAAAGGTTTACATCTACAAACTGTCCTTTCAAAAGATGTGAATAACATGAATAAACTGAAAAAATAAGTGTAATTTTAACACTATTCTGCTTCAGTTTATCATTTCCACATGTACTTTATAACTTACAGATCACAGTGGATCTACAAATACACAAAACAGTAACAAACGGAATATTGTTATGTACTTCTCTTGACACATTTCAGGTTGTTCATATTTAGTCAGGTTCTTCTCATTTTTTGCAAAATTATACTTTGTTTTAGTGTAAATGCATTAAAATATTTACATTTACAAAGAGGAACATTTGGAGTTATCATTATTTATATTATGATAGTATTTGACTGGTCCTGTACACTTGAGACTGAATTGGTCTGAATGTGGAACCTGAACTAAAAGGATTGTTCATATCTTAGTGTAATTTTCACATTTCACAAATTCATCCCAGAGGCCGGACTGGACCCTTTGGCGGACCGGATTTGGCCCCAGGGCCGCATGTCTGACACCTGTGACTTAGAGCATTGTGTGTGTTTGGTCCTTTCAGGAAGTGGCTGCCTACAAAGCCAAAGGAGGCTCAGGAAAGAGTGACGCTGGCAAGAAAGGTGGACCGGGCAGGCCCTTCAAGAAGGCAGAACCAGCCGATGACGACGATGATGATGACGAGGAAGAAGACGAAGACGACGAGGATGAAGATGAGGAGGAAGAGGAGGACGACGACTAAAGTGATTTCTATGTTAAAGATGTGAAGTTTGCAATGCATTGTTGAGCTAAATGTGTTTGTGTGGATGATTCCAACAGTATAGCCTGCTGTCCCTGTGGTCTGCTCACTAGGATCCAGACCTCTGTCAAATTCACATTCAGGGATTTAGTTTTTACTTTGTCACTTAGCCCCCCTGGTTTTCTTCTTTAAAAAAAAAAAAAAAACAACAAAAAAACAAACAAATGTGTGCTTTGGTCCCGTTGGTTTAGTCCCAGTTGGACCCTGGGTTGTGTCTGAAGGCAGTGTGACCCTGGGTTGTGTCTGAAGACAGTCTGATTGTTCCAGTGGACTCGAATGGACCCAGAACCAAAGCACACCAGTCCAGTTTTAAGTACCTTTGGTTCCCAGAGCACTGCTTCTGTGTCCTGTTAGTGGTGCGGTTTCTTTGCTGTCATTTTACTACCAGGATTTATCTGTAGTTGGATTACAAATGTTTGCAGCCATTTTTAATGTGGGGTCTTGTAGAGAAAATTTTCTTTCGTAATAAAATTTTTTTGTATATTGATTGAATAAATGTTTTGTGTGAGTTCTTAAAGGTGCTGGAGACTTTCGTGACCAATTTTTCCATCAAATCGGTCAAACCTCAGTCATATCCTCAGTATCCTGAATCTGTGAGTCTGTCTGATTGCTCACCTGAATCTCTTACATTACGATGCATAACGGAGGTTCGCGCTGCCGCTGCAGGGAGGTTGAGGCTGTGCAAACCTCAGTTTCCCAGAATGCGCGTCGCAACAAAAAAAATTCCTCAGATGCCCGAGTTCCCTTCCAGCTCAGAATGTAAACAGGTTTGTGTTTTTTTTGGTGGATGGCACTTTGAAGTTCACTATAATGCAAGAGATTCAGGTGAGTAATGACAGCCTTAGAGATTCATGATACTGAGGATGGACGGATTCGATGAAAAGTTGGTCTCAAAAGTCTCCAGCACCTTTATTGATCTATTTAAAGTTGGTCTAAATATCTGCTTTGAAATAGACCTGGTTCAGGTGTGTTCTGCAGAGGTCTGATGCAAGGGTCTAATAGAGAAAAAAAAACTCCAAACTAATTCAGTTTTAATTCATTTTTAGAGCAGGTTTGATAGTTTTTATTAGTTTTTTTTTTCTAAATGCTTACTTTTAGTTCAGTTGTAGTTCAGTTGTCTCTTCTTCTCTGTGCTCCTATTCAAATCAATCCCAGACAGGACTCTGCTGCTTTAGTCTCCATGTTTCCAGGTAGAGTGGGGACCAGAAGACGACTGGAAACCACAGTGAACACAAGTGACGGAGCAAAAAGTGTCGTATGGAGACAGCACAGAAAACTGAGAGAGACAAAGAAATCCATTTCCTATCAGTCCGACATTGACAGACAAAAACGAAGGGAATTTTATCCATGATTTGTATCCGTTTTAGTTTTGTAAGCACACAATACAGTTTCAGTATTTTTTTTTCTTTTAACTATAGTTTTTATTTATTTCAGTTAACGAAAATTTTTTTTTTCAATTCTAGTTTTGGTCATTTCGTTAGTTTTCGTTACCGATAACATTGGTCTGATATGAGGACAGAAAGTAGGCTGTGAATAAACCAACAGCTGCATCTGAATTGACACATTCTGTAAAGTCATTCAACATCAGTAGAATGAATGCAACTAAATTCCACAGGATCAACAGTGAAAACATTAAAACACACCTTTAAAACTAGAAAACACTAAAGTGCAGATAAATCTACACAGAAGAGAAATGACTGAATGTAAACTGATTATTACACATATAGTAGCTGCAGTTTGTAGTAGTAGATTGTGTAACTGTTGTAGTTCAGTGGTTCTCCAACTTTTTACAGTGTACTACCCCTGAAATAGACTTTTTTTTATTTACAGCGGAGTACCCCCGGAAATAGACTTTTTACAGCAGAGTACCCCTGTTCTGTTCTTTTCTGTTCTAATTCATGGTCATAAAACCCTTAAACAGTTTAAACACAGATTATTTGTGTTTCCTCATTAGTACCTCTGGGTCTGTTTGGGTTCATGGCAGTACTCACAAACCATCATGTATTTGTATCTGTTTTTGATTAAAAATTTATTGTAATTAAACCAACGCCATGGACCTTCTGGTGGTGGGTCCCCCTAGAGTCCATAAAGGGTACTGTGTGGACCAGCTGTGGTCCAACCTGGATCTGGGTCCCCCTAGAGTCCATAAACGGTACTGTGTGGACCAGCTGTTCTGAGTCCATCAGTACCAGGTCCAGGTTTCCTTCCTAGTCCAGCAGGACCAGGTCCAGGTCTGTGGTTCTGTTGGTTCTCTTCATGTTTAATAGAACAGGTTGAATTCTTTCACATGTTGTTGTTGTGGTTCTGTAGAACTGAACCATCTGGATCTGATATTTACCATCAGTTGGATCAGATTCATGCAGAACAGTGTGAAAGCATGGACATGACCATATAAATACTGTATTACAAACAAAATTAGAATTATACATCTACAGATTTGACATAACGTATATTCCCTCTACAGCTCTTTTGTCTCCATTTTCTGAGGTAGAACAGATGTGTAACTTGTCGCTCTTGTCCTGAAACTACACTACACTTATTCTTTCTGTCTGAGCACTTCTAACTTCGGCTCTAAAATTGAAAAATATATCTAAAACTAATGAAAAAGTAAGTATAACATCTCTAAATGTGATTACATATTTTGAACATGACATTTGTAATTTAGAATTGGTTGTAAATTTGATCATTTTATTTGGAAAATTTCATATTCACAAAAATAAATCAACAACAACAACAACAAAAAAAAACACACCCCAAATTTTAAAATCTTCCTGATGGAATTTGAAAAGTATATTAAATCTTTAGAATTTATCTTTAACAAAAAAATTACTAGAACTTTGGCCATTTGTAAAGAATTCTTTAAAAGAAACTGAACTTTCTGATGTATTTCTTTCTTTATATACTATTATTAGTCTATTCTACTTTGTGTCTTTAAATCTGTGCATTTTTTTTTCTTAAATTCATTTGTTAAAATGCTTTTTCTTTTTGACACCTTGATGTTTGTTTGTTCAAAATTTATGTTTTCTATACCCAAATATTTTCAATATAAGTTGAAAACAAAAACAATGAAGAACATTCCAGGTTTACCAGAACATTCTAGGTTTCCTAGAACATTCCAGGTTTCCTTGAACATTCCAGGTTTACCAGAACATTCCAGTTTTCCTCAGACATTCCCATGCAGTTGTGTTTTCTGTCCAGCTGATCTTCACATGTTTGTGTGTTTGCTTTAAACTCTCGGTCTCAGGTCAGAGGAGGCTCAGGTGTACTGTGAGTGCAGAACTGCAGCTGGTTTGTCATTTGGACAGAAGGGACAGTTTGAATGGACGTCAGTGAAAGTGCAGAGGAAGAACCTGCAGCAGTAGAAAAGATGGAACGTCTACACGTGAGTGGGTCTGATTTGACTGGAGATGAAACGGTGAAAGGGATGAAGCCACGACAGATGCATATTTATATGAGGAAAGTCTGAACTCCACAGGGATTTGCATTTAGGTTTTTTTTTTTTTTTTTATTTGAACAGTGAACAATTGAACAGTATATATACATAATAGTATACATCAAAAAAGTATAGAACATTTCACAATTCACCAAATATTTTACATTTCAAATATATAGAAACACATGTAAGTAAAAACATTAAAAAAAATGCTCGAGGTATAAATAGAAATTATACAAATTAAATAAGGTTATACACTTGACACAGTATTTTTTAAATTATCTAAATAACTGGAAAAAAGGGCTTTAAAAACAATAATGTTTGGACGTTGGTGTGCAAACTTGGTGCAATGAATGTGAAATTTAGGATTTGCATTTAGCTCCACAACCCAAGGTCTGACAGATCCGCCTGACTGACACTCCGAGCAGCCAATAGATGAGTAGAATGTGTGCTCCGTCATCCAATCAGTGAGTCCGTTACCGCCCAGCTGCCGGAGGACCGTTTCAGCACCGGGAGCTGTCCGTCCGTTCTCCGCGAGCCAACCAACCGACCAACCCCCGACAACAACAACAACAACAACGGTAAGAACAAAACACATATACTGTATATGCATTTGAAGCGCATGAGCAGCAGAGTGTCAATGTGAAATTAGAGGAAAAGCCTGATGAATGTGCGCATGTGTGTGTGCGCATGTCTGTGTGTGTGTGTGTGTGTGTGTGTGTAGGTTCAGACCAAACCTGCGACACTGTTTACACCCACTAACCTGTGGATTTATATGTGTATATCTACATACATGTGGAATACTGACAGTTAACAGACCGAGCCTGGTTTGGTACAAGTGGCAGCCATTTGGTAAAAAAAAAAGAAAAAAAAAAAAAAAGAAGAAGAATGAGAAGAATTGTAGCAGCCTACAGTGTAATGGTCAGTCCCACAGTCAGTGTTAGCTTCAATCAAGGCTAAAGACAGTGTTAGTTTAAATAAAGGCTAAAGACAGTGTTAGCTTCAATCAAGGCTGAAGACAGTGTTAGTTTAAATAAAGGCTAAAGACAGTGTTAGCTTCAATCAAGGCTAAAGACAGTGTTAGCTTCAATAAAGGCTAAAGACAGTGTTAGCTTCAATCAAGGCTAAAGACAGTGTTAGCTTCAATCAAGGCTGAAGACAGTGTTAGCTTCAATCAAGGCTGAAGACAGTGTTAGCTTCAATCAAGGCTGAAGACTGTTAGCTTCAATCAAGGCTGAAGACAGTGTTAGCTTCAATCAAGGCTGAAGACAGTGTTAGCTTCAATCAAGGCTAAAGACAGTGTTGGCTTCAATCAAGGCTAAAGACAGTGTTAGCTTCAATAAAGGCTAAAGACAGTGTTAGCTTCAATCAAGGCTAAAGACAGTGTTAGCTTCAATCAAGGCTAAAGACAGTGTTAGCTTCAATCAAGGCTGAAGACAGTGTTAGCTTCAATCAAGGCTGAAGACAGTGTTAGCTTCAATCAAGGCTAAAGACAGTGTTAGCTTCAATCAAGGCTGAAGACAGTGTTAGCTTCAATCAAGGCTAAAGACAGTGTTAGCTTCAATAAAGGCTAAAGACAGTGTTAGCTTCAATAAAGGCTAAACACAGTGTCATCTTAAATAAAGGCTAAACACAGTGTTAGCTTAAATAAAGGCTAAACACAGTGTTAGCTTCAATAAAGGCTAAAGACAGCGTTAGCTTAAATAAAGTCTAAAGACTGACTTTAGTCTGGACAAAACCCAAGTCAACCAGGTTTAGGTTTAACAGGTGGAAATGTGTCTGGGATCAAATCTGGTTCTTTTGGTGCTGGAAGGAAACAACCACAGGCTGCAGACCCTAACCCTGACCCAACCACAGATTTTATATTTTTTGTGTTTTCTGTTCTTTTATGTTTTTATAGTAGGTTAAAGTGAAAAATAATAGACAGATGATATAGATGAAGTTGTGCTGAAAAAACAGATCCCAAACATGGGTATAGTAAACATTTGTTTATATAGTATATAAAGGCAAAATCAAAAGGACTGAAAAACCGACAAAATAGACTCAGACCACTAAGGGTTAATATTTGAATGTTTCTGACACAGAAGGGACACTGGGACTATTATTTTATTATTATTATTATTATTATTATTATTATTATTATTTTGAATACAACAGCCTCCCTGATCTGAACCCGAGTGGTGTTCTGTTATTGGACTTCTGTGCTAGTCACAGTTTGTCCATAACAAACACCATGTTCGAACACAGGGGTGTCCATAAGTGCACTTGGTACCGGGACACCCTTGGCCGGAGGTCGATGAT
This sequence comes from Sphaeramia orbicularis, assembly GCF_902148855.1. NCBI lineage: Eukaryota > Metazoa > Chordata > Actinopteri > Kurtiformes > Apogonidae > Sphaeramia > Sphaeramia orbicularis. The sequence continues at coordinate 20,410 of NW_021941682.1, forward strand.
CGACTTCGTGGTCGTGTCATCAGACCTCTGTCCGCGTGTTTTGGACACTTGGGTGAAGAGAGGGGCAGAGCTGTCAACTGATCACCACCTGGTAGTGAGTTGGATCCGCTGGCGAAGGAGGAAGCCGGACCGACTCGGCATGCCCAAACGTGTTGTGAGGGTCTGCTGGGAACATCTGGCAGAGCCTGACGTCAGCGCGGTCTTCAACTCCCACCTCCGGGAGAGCTTCTCCCAGATCCCGGGGGAGGCTGGGGACATTAAGTCCGAGTGGACCATGTTCTCCACCTCCATTGTTGAAGCGGCTGCTCGGAGCTGTGGTCGCAAGGTCTCCAGTGCCTGTCGTGACAGCAATCCCCGAACCCGGTGGTGGACCCCGGAAGTAAGGGATGCCGTCAAGCTGAAGAAGGAGTCTTATCGAGCCTTGTTGGCTTGTGGGACTCCCGAGGCAGCTGATGGGTACCGGCGGGCCAAGCGCGCCGCAGCCCAAGCAGTTGTGGAGGCAAAAACTCGGGTCTGGGTTGAGTTTGGGGAGACCATGGAGGAGGACTATCGGTCAGCCTTGAGGAAATTCTGGCAAACCTTCCGACACCTCAGGAGGTAAAGCAGTGCACCGCCAACACTGTTTCCAGTGGAAGTGGGGAGCTGCTGACCTCGACTGGGGATGTTGTCGGACGGTGGAAGGAATACTTCGAGGATCTCCTCAATCCCACTGCCACGTCTTCCATGGAGGAAGCAGAGGCTGAGGTCTCAGAGGTGGACTCGTTCATCATCCAAGCCGAAGTCACCGAGATGGTTGGCAAACTCCTCTGTGGCAGAGCACCGGGGGGTGGATGAGATTCACCCTGAGTACCTTAAGTCTCTGGATCTGCAGGACTGTCTTGGTTGACACGTCTCTGTAACATCACGTGGCAGTCGGGGACAGTGCCTCTGGACTGGCAGACCGGGGTGGTGGTCCCCCTTTTTAAGAAGGGGGACCGGAGGATGTGCTCCAACCACAGAGGGATCACACTCCTCAGCCTCCCGGGGAAAGTCTATTCCAGGGTACTGGAGAGGAGGATCCAACTGATAGTTGAACCTCGGATCCAGGAGGAACAATGCAGTTTTCGTCCCGGTCGTGGAACGCTGGACCAGCTCTATACTCTCCATCGGGTGCTCAAGGGTTCATGGGAGTTCGCCCAACCGGTCCACATGTGTTTTGTGGATTTGGAGAAGGCGTTCAACCATGTCCCTCGTGGTATCCTGTGGGGGGTGCTTTGGGAGTATGGGGTCCGGGGCCCTTTGCTAAGGGCAGTCCGGTCCTTGTATGACCGAAGCAGGAGCCTGGTTCACATTGCCGGCAGTAAGTCAGACCTGTTCCAGGTGCATGTGGGGCTCCGGCAGGGCTGCCCTTTGTCACCGGTTCTGTTCATCATTTTTATGGACAGAATTTCTAGGTGCAGCCAGGGGCCGGAGGGGGTCCGGTTTGGGGACCACAGGATTTCATCTCTGCTTTTTGCAAATGACGTTGTCCTGTTGGTCTCATCGAGCCCGGACCTTCAGCGTGCCCTGGGGCGGTTTGCAGCCGAGTGTGAAGCGAGTGGGATGAGGATCAGCACCTCCAAATCCGAGGCCATGATTCTCGACTGGAAAAAGGTGGTCTGCCCTCTCCGGGTCGGTGGGGAGTCTTTGCCCCAAGTGGAGGAGTTTAAGTATCTGGGGTCTTGTTCACAGTGAGGGAAGGATGGAGCGTCAGATTGACAGACGGATCGTTGCAGCGTCTGCAGTGATGCAGTCGCTGTACCGGTCTGTCGTGGTGAAGAAGGAGCCGAACCGAGAGGCGAAGCTCTCGATTTACCGGTCAGTCTACGTTCCTACCCTCACCTATGGTCATGAGCTTTGGGTCAGGACCAAAAGGACAAGATCCCGGATACAAGCGGTCCAAATGAGTTTCCTCCACAGGGTGGCTGGGCGCACCCTTAGGGATAGGGCGAGGAGCTCAGTCATCAGGGAGGAGCTCGGAGTAGAGCTGCTGCTTCTCCACATCGAGGGGGGCCAGCTGAGGTGGATCAGACATCTGTTTCGGATGCCTCCTGGACGTCTCCCTGGGGAGGACACGTTGGAGAGACTATGTCTCTGGGCTGGCCTGGGAACGCCTCGGGGTCCCCCCGGAAGAGCTGGAGGAGGAATCTGGGGAGAGGGAGGTCTGGGCATCCCTGCTTAGACTGTTACCCCCGCGACCTGGCCCTGGATAAGCGGTGGATAATGGATGGATGGATACAACTTCGTTAAATTCTTTCAGTGTGTGTATCAGTACTTTTTGAACATTTTCAGCACAATTTCAACAATACCACGATAATAATGATAACTGTGATAATTTTGGTCACAATAACTGTGATATGAAATTTCATATGGTTTCATCCCTACTGCGGCCTGACAGGTATGAATGAAACCAGCGGAGGTGTGTGTGTGTGTGGGGGGGTGATGCCAATGGAACAGAGTCTACTGAGGAGGATGGGGGGGTAGATAGTGTTGAAGGCTGCACTCAGGTCCAGGAGGATAAGAATGGATAATGAACAGGAGTCAGCTGTAAGGAGGGGGTCATTGGTGATTGTTAGATTCTGATCTGTGCTGTGATGGGGGTGGGGGGGCAGAATCCAGACTGAAAGGCTCTTAGAGGCTGTTAGTCAGTACATGTGTGGAGTGGAGTGGTGACGATTATTTCAACAGTTTTGTAAATGAAAGGTCAGTTAGAGATGGGGCGGAGCTTATGGAAAGTGTTGGGATCTAGACCGGGTTTTTTCAGGATGGGGGTAACAGCTGCAGTTTGGACCTGAGGACCAACAGTTCCAGTGGTAAGGGAAGTCATGACTATGATGGCTACGCAGTCATGACTGTGACGTCTGCGCAGTCATGTCTGTGATGGCTGCGCAGTCATGTCTGTGACGGCTGCGCAGTCATGGTCATGTCTGTGACGGCTGCGCAGTCATGTCTGTGACGGCTGCGCAGTCATGGTCATGTCTGTGACGGCTGCGCAGTCATGTCTTTGACGGCTGCGCAGTCATGGTCATGTCTGTGACGGCTGTGCAGTCATGTCTGTGACGGCTGCGCAGTCATGGTCATGTCTGTGACGGCTGCGCAGTCATGTCTGTGACGGCTGCGCAGTCATGGTCATGTCTGTGACGGCTGCGCAGTCATGTCTGTGACGGCTGCGCAGTCATGGTCATGTCTGTGATGGCTGCGCAGTCATGTCTGTGACAGCTGCGCAGTCATGACTGAGGGATGGTGGTTGTGCAGCTCTGATGTGCAGATGACAGCCCTATTACGCACTCCAGCCCAGTGGACAGAGAACATGGAAATCCTCCTTTTTGTATGTGAAGGGAAAAGGTTAGAGAAGAACTAGTTAGTGAGCAGCATCAAACAGGTCCAGTCCTCTGATCCTCCAAGGTCAAGTTCCACTGGAACATGCATTTAGCCCTGAATGGAACCACACTGTAAAAACATCTGTAATTTAACAGAATTTTCACTGTTTATTTATTTATTTATTTTACAGATTTTTCCTGTATTTTTCAGATACAGGAAAATATCAATGAAATGACAAAAATAGACTGATTTTACATGTCAAATGTAAAATAACATGAAAAAAATGTCACTGTGAATAACCATAAAATTTCCATTTTTTTAAAGAATTTTTTTCTTTTTTCACAGAAAAATACAGTTAAAATACATTTGCTAATGTATCATAATTTCACAAATATGTCTGTTCTATTTATGAGATTAAACTGTTAATTTAAAGTTTAATACTGTAAAATAAATAAAACAAGGTAAAATTACGGCGACACGGTGGTGCAGTGGTTAGCACTCGTGCCTCACAGACAGAAGGTCCTGGGTTCGATTCCAACACCAGTCGATGGGGGGTGGGACCTTTCTGTGTGGAGTTTGCATGTTCTCCCCGTGTCCGCGTGGGTTCTCTCTGGGTACTCCGGCTTCCTCCCACCATCCAAAGACATGCACTGATAGGTTAATCGATTAATCAAAATTGCCTGTAGGTCTCACTCCAAATTTACTGGAAATGTGATTGTGGCCTCCAGTCTTAAAATCTGGGTCCAGTTCAGACGCTATTTTGGCCTACAAGCCTTTTCTTTTAGAGCTCCACTAGCAGCCAATCCTATGTTTCTTCCATCTTTAATGGATAGTACCTTTTTGATTTGGGCTGGTTTGGGTATAAAATCATTAAAGGATCTATATATAAACTCTGTTTTTGCTTCTTTCCAACAACTAGTTGAAAAGTTTTCACTCCCAAATGATCATTTTTTTTAGATATCTCCAAGCTCGAAATTTTGTTCGTACTTTGTTCCCAGGTTTTCCTGCCCTTCCTAATGATTCAGATTTAGATATCTTTTTGGAGCCTCTGTCGTCTCTGAAAGGAGCAATTTCTGTCATCCATTCTAAAATTCATAATCTTCAATCAGGCTCCTTTAGTGCCCTTAAAAATATTTGGGAGGTAGATTTGGGAGAGACGATTTCAGATGGTATGTGGGACAAGATCCTAAGAAGGGTGCACAGGTCATCAGTTTGTGCTAAACATGGGTTCACTCAATGCAGGATTTTGCATCGTGCTCATTACACCAAAGCTCGGCTGGCAAAAATCTATGGTACAGTGTCTCCTTTATGTGATAGATGTCAACAGGCTACAGCAGATTATACTCATATGTTCTGCGGTTGCTCATCTTTAAATAAATTCTGGTCGGAAACTTTTGATGTTTTGTCAACGGTAACAGGAAAGAAAATTGTTCCTAATGTTTTTACTGTTTTGTTTGGTGTTGCACCTGCTCCGTTTAAATTTACCTCTGCTAACAAAGACATGATTGCATTTACATCTTTATTGGCCAGGAGGCTTATACTGTTAAAGTGGAAATCCTCATCTCCTCCAACCTTCTCAAAATGGAACAAGGAAGTACTTTATTTTCTCAAACTGGAAAAAATTTGTTTGACATTAGCTGGAGCCTCCAACACTTTTGAAAAGACATGGACTCCTTTTCTGACCTATGTGAACAGTGCAATCTGTCATGTTTCTCTTGACTGAGTATCTTGATGTACTTTTTTTTTTTTTTTCCTGTAATATTTAAAGTGGAAATTTTGTACTTCTATTTTGTATTTTATTTACTGTTTATTTATTTGTTTATTTTTATCTTTCCTGTGGTTTGAGGGGACGTGTGCCAGGGGAGGGGGGGATTTGTTCCGCTTGTTGTTTGTCTGTGATGGACTTATGTTTCATATGTCGGAACTATGTTCTTTTTTTTTTTTTTTTATGTAAAAAAAAAACAAAAACAAAAAACAATAAACAGATGGTTAAAAAAAAAAAAAAATTGCCTGTAGGTGTGAATGTGAGAGTGATTGTTTGTTTCTATATGTTCAGCCCTGTGATGAACTGGTGAAATGTCCAGGGTGTACCCCGCCTTCGCCCCTCTGTAGCTGGGATAGGCTCCAAGAGACCCCCGTGACCCTAGTGAGGATAAAGCAGGTTCAGAAAATGAATGAATGAAGATAAAATTACTAACAGTTAACGGTAACAGAAGTATTAGTTCTGTCAGTTGAACCAGACTTGTTTGTTCATTGACAAATATCTTGTGTAATTACAGGAGGTTTCACAACAAAACTGTTGAATAAATGTATTTTTGTGAATGTATAACATGTATAAGCACTGATAAACTGTCCAAATACAGTTTTTATCAGTGGATTGGACAACTGAGTCTCACTGAAAATTATTTATATATATATTTATAGGGAATTGGATTGTTTTAATACATGTAAATATTCTTTATTAAACAATAAAAAGTAAAAAAAAAAAAAAAGCAAAATCTCATGTAAAGTTTGGGCAAAAACTGTATTTTAATTATGGAAAATTACCGTATTTTTATGAGATGGTTATTTTCTGTTATTTTACGGTATTTTTTTTTGGTGCCCCTGCTGCCGGAATAATACCGTTTTTTTTTGTTTGTTTGTGTTTTTTTTTTACAATGCACAGTACTGGGTGGATTATTCTGGAATCAGATCTGCTTGACCTGATTACAAAATGACATTTCTACATTCAGTCATCCTATTTTTGAAGAAAACTCATTCCCACAGTGACATGGGCTCAAATGAATCCATGATGGTGACATGTTTCAGTGGCATTAGCCCACACAGACCCACTAGTACTAAAATGAGTCTGTGTTTTGACTTAACCCACCTGGTCCAGCCTGTTTTGACTCCTTATTTGTTCGTCTTTTATGTGAGTACTGTAGCTCGGTGAACAGCTCAGCAGTGTTGTCCAATCCCAGCTCAGATTAATTTAGTCTTTCGCTGAGCGTGCCTGTGTCTGTGTAATCTGTAATCTGTTAATCTAACCTGTGGCTGTGCGTCGTCTGTTCAAGGCCTGGTCCTGTCACTAAAGCCACTTAACTACACACACTCGCATTCATTCAGATCAGCAGTTTCATTACGTTTGTGGAAGACATTTTTGGACAAGAAGAAGAAACACATCAGTTCCACTTCACCCATAAAGACCCAGTGCTACTTTGGTGGTCATTCCCAAATGATTTTTTTTTCTCTATATGTAACATTTCTTAAGTGATTTGTCCCCATTTGTTCTGAAATTTGGCATTTTTCCGATGAAAGTCACGTATTTCCTCCTGCCTGTCTCATCCAGCGGGATAGACCCCCCATGTGCCCACCCTACTGCATCCTTGCAGACTAGAACTACATCTGCAAATGGACGTCCATCAGTCCTGGTGCATCTCTAGCCTGTCCGTCCATGGGAGTGGATCTGTCCTTCACTGTGGTTCTCCCCGAGGTTTCTCCCTTTTCCCACTGGGTTTGAGTTTTTCCTTGCTGAGAAGGAGGGTCTAAGGACGGGGGATGCCCTGGACATGACTCATTTTCTTGCTGTTCATTTGACTGTTGTTTACATCCAACTGCCTCTGTAAAGCCCTTTGAGATAACCTGGTTGTGATATTGGGCTGTACAAATAAAGTTGAATTGAATTATTTAATTCACCGATCATGTAAACATTCATTCAAGCTCAGATCAAACATGGGGTTTATTTTACCAAAAAAGTGACGTCTTCAGTCAAATATATCATCAACTGAACATAAAAGTAGTGTCTATGACTGCACTTATTGATCCAACTGCATGGGTTTGACTGGAGAACCAATGTTGTAGAAGATGACGGTGTTTCCACAGTAACTATGGAGCCTCTGAACATCCAAATAGGGTCATGTCTAATGACCATGAAAAGATGAAGAACTGTATTTGACACCGATTATCGACATGGATTGATAGGATTAGTGGATCAACAGGAATTAACTCAGATATTTTATTATTTGTGTGTGTGTGTGTGTGTGAGCAGGTCAGCTGATGGCTAAGGTCCAGCAGGTGGGTTTGTTGGCAGCAGGGTGTCAGCCGTGGAATAAAGATGTGTGTGCTGCCAGTGGAGACCGCTTCGCCTACTGCGCCACTTTGGCCATCTACATCTACCAGGTAACCAGTGTGTATGTGTATGTGCACCAAAGTTATTATCGTTAACGAGAACTAACAAAATGACCAAAACTAGAACTGTAAAAACATTTTTGTTAACTGAAATAAATAAAAATTATAATTAAAAGAAAAAAAAAAAAAACTAACTGAAACTGTATTGTGTGTTTACAAAACTAAAAGGGATAAAAATTATGGATAAAATTCCCTTCATTTTCAGTGTCAGATTGATACAAGATTGATTTATTTCACTCAAGCAGTTTTAGCTAGCGGCACCATATGATATTTCACGGTCCGTCAACTAAAACTAAGCATTTAGAAAAAAACGAAAACTAATAAAAACTAGCAAACCTACTCTAAAAAGGAATTAAAACTAACTGAATTAGAGAAAAAAAGTCCAAACTAAATAAAACTAAACTAGAATGAAAAATCCAAAACTATTAGAACCTTGTAGGGAACTACAGCTGTGGTCTTTTTTTCATTCAGTAGTTGTCCATATTGGAACCATCACGGTGAGGTCCTGGTTCCATTCCAGGATGTGCACTCACTTATAGACTGCAGTCGACCTCCTGGACGTTTGGTTCAGCATTGAAGACACTTGAAGTCACTGATATACACAACATGATCAATATGATCTGTAGCTGCATTGGTTGAATAATCAGAAACGTTTCATACTGATGTTTTTATAAAGATTTATTTGAAGTCGACATCAGACAAACTCCGACATAAAAAACCAACAAACACTGACAACGTCAGCACCGTAAACACGTTTTTCCTTCAAAACCGAGTCTGTAACTGCTCTGCATCTGTTCACACACTCTTCCCAGAATCGTCTTGTCATGACCCTTTTATGACCTCTACATAACAAACTCCTACAGAAAATGGATCTTCTTTTTTAAACGGTACATGAGACAACATGTCATTTTAAAGTACAAACTAGAAATCATTCTAAACCAAATAAAATCATACATTTAACACTTAATACTCTGTTAACACACAACGCTGTACTCTGTAATGAACACACTGTGTATCAGACAGTTCCATGATCAATACACAATAGGATCAATATGATCAATACACAATAGGATCAATATGATCAATACACAATACATTTAATTAGATAAATTAAAACCCAATTAGGCAGAAGGTCCTGGTTCCATTCCTACACCAGTCCATGGGGGCGGGGCCTTTCTGTTCACAGTTCATATGTTCTCCTGTGTCAGCATGGATTCTCTGGCTCCTCCCACCATCCAAACACATGCTCTGATAGATTCATGGGTTCTCTCTGGGTTCTCTGGCTCCTCCCACCATCCAAACACATGCTCTGATAGGTTCATGGGTTCTCTCTGGGTTCTCTAGCTCCTCCCACCATCCAAACACATGCTCTGATAGGTTCATGGGTTCTCTCTGGGTTCTCTAGCTCCTCCCACCATCCAAACACATGCTCTGATAGGTTCATGGGTTCTCTCTGGGTTCTCTGGCTCCTCCCACCATCCAAACACATGCTCTGATAGGTTCATGGGTTCATCTGAATCACCCATACGTGTGAATGTGACAGCGTTTGTCTGTTTATGTGATGAGCTGGTCACATGACCAGTTCATCACATATAGCGCTAGAACATTAACAGTAGAACACCAGAGCAGACAGTACACAGAATAAAATACAAGTGTAAAAAACAGAAATGTGTGGAACATCCGACAGTAAACCGGTCCAGGTCAGAGGTACAGCACGTGTTCCCAGTCAGATGCAGTAGTTCAGTCACAGTCCACCTGGTTATTCATCTGGAAGAACAGGTTCAGTCTGTTTGTGTGGGGGTCCAGTTTGTGTCCACTTGTGTCCAGTTTGTCCACTCACATGTGTCCACTCTGTCTCCAGTTGGACCAACAGTATAACCAGTTCAAACTGCGCTCCATCATGTCTGAACATAAGAAGACCATCACCTCCATCAGCTGGTGTCCAGACCACCCAGACCTGTTCGCCTCAGCCTCAGCAGATAACCTGATCATAGTGTGGAACGTCCAAGAGCAGAAGGCTGTGGCACGACTGGACAGCACTAAAGGTACGAGGACCGCCCACACCAGCAAGACCAGCAAGACCACCCAGACCACCCAGACCAGCAAGACCATTAAGACCTGGCCAGACCCAAACAGACCCTGACAGACCCCCACAGACCCTGACAGACCCCCACAGACCCTAACAGACCCAAACAGACCCTGACAGACCCCCACAGACCCTGACAGACCCCCACAGACCCTGACAGACCCCCACAGACCCAAACAGACCCCCACAGACCCTAACAGACCCAAACAGACCCTGACAGACCCTAACAGACCCTGACAGACCCTAACAGACCCTGACAGACCCCCACAGACCCAAACAGACCCTGACAGACCCCCACAGACCCTAACAGACCCTGACAGACCCAAACAGACCCTGACAGACCCCCACAGACCCAAACACACCCTGACAGACCCCCACAGACCCTGACAGACCCTGACAGACCCCCACAGACCCTGACAGACTCTAACAGACCCTAACAGACCCTGACAGACCCCCACAGACCCTAACAGACCCTGACAGACCCCCACAGACCCTGACAGACTCTAACAGACCCTAACAGACCCCCACAGACCCAAACAGACCCCCACAGACCCAAACAGACCCTAACAGACCCCCACAGACCCCCACAGACCCTAACAGACCCTGACAGACCCCCACAGACCCTAACAGACCCCCACAGACCCTGACAGACCCTGACAGACCCCCACAGACCCAAACAGACCCTGACAGACCCCCACAGACCCTGACAGACTCTAACAGACCCTAACAGACCCCCACAGACCCAAACAGACCCCCACAGACCCAAACAGACCCTAACAGACCCTGACAGACCCCCACAGACCCAAACAGACCCTGACAGACCCCCACAGACCCCCACAGACCCTAACAGACCCTGACAGACCCCCACAGACCCTAACAGACCCCCACAGACCCTGACAGACCCCCACAGACCCAAACAGACCCTGACAGACCCCCACAGACCCTGACAGACCCCCACAGACCCTAATAGACCCTGACAGACCCTAACAGACCCTGACAGACCCCCACAGACCCAAACAGACCCTGACAGACCCCCACAGACCCTGACAGACCCCCACAGACCTTAACAGACCCTGACAGACCCAAGCAGACCCCCACAGACCCCCACAGACCCCGACAGACTCTAACAGACCCCAACAGACCCTAACAGACCCTATAGACCCTGACAGATTCTAACAGACCCTAGCAGACCCTAACAGACCCCCACAGACCCTAACAGACCCTAACAGACCCCCACAGACCCTAACAGACCCCCACAGACCCTAAACAACCCTGACAGACCCTAACAGACCCCCACAGACCCTAAACGACCCTGACAGACCCTGACAGACCCCGACAGACCCCGACAGACCCTGACAGACCCTAACAGACCCTAACAGACCCTAACAGACCCCCACAGACCCTAATGGACCCCAATAGACCCTAACAGACCCTAACAAACCCCCACAGACCCCAACAGACTCTAACAGACCCCCACAGACCCTAACAGACCCCCATAGACCCTAACAGACCCTAACAGACCCCAACAGGCCCTAACAGACCCCAACAGACCTTGACAGGCCCTAACAGACCCTAACAGGCCCTAACAGACCCCCACACACCCCACCAGACCCCCACATACCCTAACAGACCTTGACAGGCCCTAACAGACCCTAACAGGCCCTAACAGACCCCCACACACCCCACCAGACCCCCACATACCCTAACAGACCCTGACAGACCCTAACAGACCCTAACAGGCCCTAACAGACCCCCACACACCCCACCAGACCCCCACATACCCTAACAGACCCTGACAGACCCTAACAGACCCTGACAGGCCCTAACAGACCCCCACAGACCCTGACAGACCCTAACAGACCCCCACGGACCCTAACAGACCCTAACAGACCTCCACAGACCTTGACAGACCCTAACAGACCCCCACAGACCCTAACAGACCCTGACAGACCCTAACAGACCCTGACAGACCCTAACAGACCCTGATAGACCCTAACAGACCCTGATAGACCCCAAAAGACCCTGACAGACCCCAACAGACCCTGACAGACCCCGACAGACCCCAACAGACCCTGACAGACCCTAACAGACCCTATAGACCCTGACACACCCTGACAGACCCTAACAGACCCCGACAGACCCCGACAGACCCTGGCAGACCCTAACAAACCCCCACAGACCCCACCAGACTCTAACAGACCCTGACAGACCCCGACAGACCCCAACAGACCCCCACAGACCCTACCAGACCCCCATAGACCCTAACAGACCCTAACAGGCCCTAACAGACCCCCACAGACCCCAACAGACCCTGACAGACCCTAACAGACCCTAACAGACCCCCACAGACCCTAACAGACCCCCACAGACCCCAACAGACCTTGACAGGCCCTAACAGACCCCCACAGGTCCTAACAGACCCTAACAGGCCCTAACAGACCCCCACACACCCCAACAGACCCCCACATACCCTAACAGACCCTGACAGACCCTAACAGACCCTGACAGGCCCTAACAGACCCCCACAGACCCTGACAGACCCTAACAGACCCCCACAGACTCTGACAGACCCTAACAGACCCCCACGGACCCTAACAGACCCTAACAGACCTCCACACACCTTGACAGACCCTAACAGAACTCCACAGACCCTAACAGACCCCCACAGACCCTACCAGACCTCTGTGTCTGTACCACTGTATCAGAGAGCTTCCCTAACCCCAGTCTGTCCTCAGTTTCGATGGAGGCTGTTGATGCTGTTGTCTCAGGGATCATAAATCAGAGTTCAGCTCAGGTTTTTGTAGTTTGTTCACACACTCAAATATGGTCCACTTCTTGGTATGGTTAATCCCTAATCCCTCATCCCTTCCAAGTGGTGACCCTTGGTCCATGTGTCCCCTACAGGGGTAGACCTTCCATGGATGGAACCAAATCCTGATTAAACTCTGTACAACCTATTTTCTATCATTATTTTTCCATTATTTTAACTCCTCATCAGTCCCACACTGGTCCTGTTCCAACTGAAGTGAATATGAAGGTAGAAGTCAAACATGTTCAGACCGTCTACAATGACACACAAGTAGACCCCATGGTAGTCCCTCCTCCCATTCTGGACCTGCTCTTCCTCAGGACAGTTCCTTCTGGACCTGGTCCTCCTCAGGACAGTCCCTTCTGGACCTGGTCCTTCTCAGGACAGTCCCTTCTGGACCTGGTCCTCCTCAGGACAGTCCCTCCTCCCATTCTGGACCTGGTCCTTCTCAGGATAGTCCCTTCTGGGCCTGGTCATCCTCGGGACAGTCCCTTCTGGGCCTGGTCCTCCTCAGGACAGTCCCTCCTCCCATTCTGGACCTGGTCCTCCTCAGGACAATCCCTTCTGGACCTGGTCCTCCTCAGGACGGTTCTGGACCTGGTCCTCCTCAGGACAGTTCCTTCTGGACCTGGTCCTCCTCAGGACAGTCCCTCCTCCCATTCTGGACCTGGTCCTCCTCAGGACAATCCCTTCTCGACCTGGTCCTCCTCAGGATGGTTCTGGACCTGGTCCTCCTCAGCACAGTCCCTCCTCCCATTCTGGACCTGGTCCTCCTCAGCACAGTCCCTCCTCCCATTCTGGACCTGGTTCTCCTCAGGACAGTCCCTCCTCCCATTCTGGACCGGGTCCTCCTCAGGACAGTCCCTCCTCCCATTCTGGACCTGGTCCTCCTCAGGACAGTCCCTCCTCCCATTCTGGACCTGGTCCTCCTCAGCACAGTCCCTTCTGGACCTGGTCCTCCTCAGCACAGTCCATTCTGGACCTGGTCCTCCTCAGCACAGTCCATTCTGGACCTGGTCCTCCTCAGGACAGTCCCTCCTCCCATTCTGGATCTGGTCCTTCTCAGGATAGTCCCTTCTGGGCCTGGTCATCCTCGGGACAGTCCCTTCTGGGCCTGGTCCTCCTCAGGACAGTCCCTCCTCCCATTCTGGACCTGGTCCTCCTCAGGACAATCCCTTCTGGACCTGGTCCTCCTCAGGACGGTTCTGGACCTGGTCCTCCTCAGAACAGTTCCTTCTGGACCTGGTCCTCCTCAGGACAGTCCCTCCTCCCATTCTGGACCTGGTCCTCCTCAGGACAATCCCTTCTTGACCTGGTCCTCCTCATGATGGTTCTGGACCTGGTCCTCCTCAGCACAGTCCCTTCTGGACCTGGTCCTCCTCAGCACAGTCCCTCCTCCCATTCTGGACCTGGTTCTCCTCAGGACAGTCCCTCCTCCCATTCTGGACCGGGTCCTCCTCAGGACAGTCCCTCCTCCCATTCTGGACCTGGTCCTCCTCAGGACAGTCCCTCCTCCCATTCTGGACCTGGTCCTCCTCAGGACAGTCCCTTCTGGACCTGGTCCTCCTCAGCACAGTCCATTCTGGACCTGGTCCTCCTCAGCACAGTCCATTCTGGACCTGGTCCTCCTCAGGACAGTCCATTCTGGACCTGGTCCTCCTCAGCACAGTCCCTTCTTCACCTGGTCCTCCTCAGGACAGTCCCTCCTCCCATTCTGGACCTGGTCCTCCTCAGGACAGTTCCTTCTGGACCTGGTCCTCCTCAGGACAGTCCCTCCTCCCATTCTGGACCTGGTCTTCCTCAGCACAGTCCCTTCTGGACCTGGTCCTCCTCAGCACAGTCCATTCTGGACCTGGTCCTCCTCAGGACAGTCCCTCCTCCCATTCTGGACCTGGTCCTTCTCAGGATAGTCCCTTCTGGGCCTGGTCATCCTCGGGACAGTCCCTTCTGGGCCTGGTCCTCCTCAGGACAGTCCCTCCTCCCATTCTGGACCTGGTCCTCCTCAGGACAATCCCTTCTGGACCTGGTCCTCCTCAGGACGGTTCTGGACCTGGTCCTCCTCAGGACAGTTCCTTCTGGACCTGGTCCTCCTCAGGACAGTCCATTCTGGACCTGGTCCTCCTCAGGACAGTCCCTCCTCCCATTCTGGACCTGGTCCTCCTCAGGACAATCCCTTCTTGACCTGGTCCTCCTCATGATGGTTCTGGACCTGGTCCTCCTCAGCACAGTCCCTTCTGGACCTGGTCCTCCTCAGCACAGTCCCTCCTCCCATTCTGGACCTGGTTCTCCTCAGGACAGTCCCTCCTCCCATTCTGGACCGGGTCCTCCTCAGGACAGTCCCTCCTCCCATTCTGGACCTGGTCCTCCTCAGGACAGTCCCTCCTCCCATTCTGGACCTGGTCCTCCTCAGGACAGTCCCTTCTGGACCTGGTCCTCCTCAGCACAGTCCATTCTGGACCTGGTCCTCCTCAGCACAGTCCATTCTGGACCTGGTCCTCCTCAGGACAGTCCATTCTGGACCTGGTCCTCCTCAGCACAGTCCCTTCTTCACCTGGTCCTCCTCAGGACAGTCCCTCCTCCCATTCTGGACCTGGTCCTCCTCAGGACAGTCCCTTCTGGACCTGGTCCTCCTCAGCACAGTCCATTCTGGACCTGGTCCTCCTCAGCACAGTCCCTCCTCCCATTCTGGACCTGGTCCTCCTCAGGACAGTCCCTTCTGGACCTGGTCCTCCTCAGCACAGTCCCTTCTTCACCTGGTCCTCCTCAGGACAGTCCCTCCTCCCATTCTGGACCTGGTCCTCCTCAGCACAGTCCATTCTGGACCTGGTCCTCCTCAGGACAGTCCCTCCTCCCATTCTGGACCTGGTCCTCCTCAGGACAGTCCCTTCTGGACCTGGTCCTCCTCAGAACAGTTCTGGACCTGGTCCTCCTCAGCACAGTCCCTTCTTCACCTGCTCTTTCTTCTTTGTCGTCCCAGGTGTCCCTGCTTCGGTCAGCTGGTGCTGGACCTCAGCTGACGGGGTGTCCTTTGTGTCCCAGCGTGGTCCCCTGTACATCTGGGTCTACTCTGGCTCGGACCCTGGGGTTACGGTGCATAAAGAAGCCCACTCCTTCCTGTCAGACATCTGTCTGTTCAGATGGCATCCCACCAAAAAGGGGAAACTGGTGTTTGGACACACAGATGGGAGTCTGTCCATATTTCAACCAGGTACGACCTTCGCTCATTATCAACTGGATTAATTAACCTTCTCATGCATGAATTATGAAAAAAAAAGTATCTACATTTTTTTAGATTGATTTTATTCCTCAAAATTAGGCTGAAGTTGAAATGCATTTGAATGGGACACACTGATGAATCCAGGTGTGTCTGCTACTTCCTGTTGTGATCCTGTGGTCAGACTCACCTGGATTCATCAGTGTGTCCAATAATGAAAGACAGGAAATAAAGGAGCTGCTTTCAGTTCAGGAAGTAGTGGGGCGGAGCATAGAGCCCATTGCCTATATTACATCAGTATTTATGGAATGTCCTTTGTGGTGGACAGTTTTGTTTTGTTTTGTTTTTTTTAGGGGGCGGGGGTTGTATAAACTTGTGAAACTCTTATCCACAAACATAGCTGGGACTTGATGAGGTCACTGATCAGTCTAAATTCTAAAACTAAGATGATCCTTTTGTTCATTGTATTGCTTTGGGTCTATAGACACTGCCCCCATGTGGTTTGGAGAATATTACCTTTAGAACCCTTTGGAAAGTGAGTTAAACTATGTGTCCACAAATGTGGACGTCATGTATAAAAGGGTTAAAATTCTATCAGATGTGTTTGTAAATAAGCCTGTTCCTGAAAATGCTCCAACACATTGTGCTTTGTTCCTCTTGTTCAGGGTGTAAAAGCCAAAAACATGTGCTGCGTCCAGAATCTTTAGAGGGAACAGATGAAGAAGATCCAGTCAGCGCTATGGAATGGGACCCTTTATCAACCGACTATCTACTCGGTCAGACACCACGCACCTCAGATTCAAAACGGATCTGTTTGGTGGATTTTTTATTTTGAATTTCAAAACAAAAACAGCAAAGAAAAACATAGAAAGAAAATATATATATATATATTCAAAAAGGAGCTCATACCCCATCTGTTTCTACTGGACACACAGTCCCACCCTGTAAAAAAAAAAAAAAAAACCCTGTAAAAAAACAGTATTATTCTGGCAGCAGGAGCCTGAAAAAATACTGTAAATAACAGAAAATAACCATCTCATAAAAATACGGTAATTTTCCATAATTCAAATACAGTTTTTTGCCCAAACTTTACTTGAGATTTTGCATATTTTTTGACTCTTTAATTTTTAATAAAGAATATTTACATGTATTAAAACAATCCAATTCCCTATAAATATATATATAAATAATTTTCAGTGAGACTCAGTTGTCCAATCCACTGATAAAAACTGTATTTGGACAGTTTATCAGTGCTTATACATGTTATACATTCACAAAAATACATTTATTCAACAGTTTTGTTGTGAAACCTCCTGTAATTACACAAGATATTTGTCAATTAACAAACAAGTCTGGTTCAACTGACAGAACTAATACTTCTGTTACCGTTAACTGTCAGTAATTTTATCTGGTTTTATTATTATTAATTTTTTTTTTACAGTATTAAAATTTAAATTAACAGTTTAATCTCATAAATAGAAACAAAATATTTGTGAAATTATGATACATTTGCAAATGTATTTGAACTGTATTTTTCTGTGAAAAAAGAAAAAAATTCTTTTAAAGAATGGAAATTTTATGGTTATTCAGTTACAGATTTTTTGTGTTATTTTCCATTTGACATGTAAAATCACAGTCTGTTTTTGTTATTTTATTGATATTTTCCTGTATCTGAAAAATACAGGAAAAATCTGTAAAATAAACAGTAAAAACTGTGTTAAATTACAGATTTTTTTTACCGTGCATGATCCACAAAATGACTCCAAAATATTACACAGATCACAAATACAAATTTTATATAAATAAAATTTGATTGATTGAGTGATTTGATTGGTTTTCCCCTGTAAGTCGCTTTGGAAAAAAGCGTCTGCCAAATGCATAAACATAAATAAGATATTATTCATAACCATATAATATATTACACAGTTGATACATTGTATAATGATACATTCATTAATAAGCAGTGTGTTCTAGATGTGGTGGCTTTTATGCTGTTATGCTATTATTCAGTTGAAATTTGACACCATGGCAACGTGTCCCTGTACTTTATGTGTTGCTAGGTAACCCACTTCAATTGTATGATTCTAAGATTGTGGCCATAGCAACATGATTATAAGGCTGTGTGTGTGTGTGTGTGTGTGTTTTTTTACAGTGTCTAACCTCCATAACAGTATCAGGTGTGTGTGTGTGTGTGTGTGTGTGTGTGTTTTACAGTGTCTAACCTCCATAACAGTATCAGGTGTGTGTGTGTGTGTGTGTGTGTGTGTTTTTACAGTGTCTAACCTCCATAACAGTATCAGGTGTGTGTGTGTGTGTGTGTGTTTTACAGTGTCTAACCTCCATAACAGTATCAGGTGTGTGTGTGTGTGTGTGTGTTTTTTTTTACAGTGTCTAACCTCCATAACAGTATCAGGTGTGTGTGTGTGTGTGTGTGTGTGTGTGTTTTACAGTGTCTAACCTCCATGACAGTATCAGGTGTGTGTGTGTGTGTGTGTGTGTGTTTTACAGTGTCTAACCTCCATAACAGTATCAGGTGTGTGTGTGTGTGTGTGTGTGTGTGTGTTTTTACAGTGTCTAACCTCCATAACAGTATCAGGTGTGTGTGTGTGTGTGTGTGTGTGTGTTTTTTTTACAGTGTCTAACCTCCATAACAGTATCAGGTGTGTGTGTGTGTGTGTGTGTGTGTGTTTTACAGTGTCTAACCTCCATAACAGTATCAGGTGTGTGTGTGTGTGTGTTTTACAGTGTCTAACCTCCATAACAGTATCAGGTGTGTGTGTGTGTGTGTGTGTGTTTTTTTACAGTGTCTAACCTCCATAACAGTATCAGGTGTGTGTGTGTGTGTGTGTGTGTGTGTGTTTTTACAGTGTCTAACCTCCATAACAGTATCAGGTGTGTGTGTGTGTGTGTGTGTGTGTGTGTTTTACAGTGTCTAACCTCCATAACAGTATCAGGTGTGTGTGTGTGTGTGTGTGTGTTTTTTTTACAGTGTCTAACCTCCATAACAGTATCAGGTGTGTGTGTGTGTGTGTGTGTGTGTGTTTTACAGTGTCTAACCTCCATAACAGTATCAGGTGTGTGTGTGTGTGTGTGTGTGTGTGTTTTTACAGTGTCTAACCTCCGTAACAGTATCAGGTGTGTGTGTGTGTGTGTGTGTGTGTTTTACAGTGTCTAACCTCCATAACAGTATCAGGTGTGTGTGTGTGTGTGTGTGTGTGTGTGTGTGTGTGTGTTTTACAGTGTCTAACCTCCATAACAGTATCAGGTGTGTGTGTGTGTGTGTGTGTTTTTTACAGTGTCTAACCTCCATAACAGTATCAGGTGTGTGTGTGTGTGTGTGTGTGTGTTTTTTACAGTGTCTAACCTCCATAACAGTATCAGGTGTGTGTGTGTGTGTGTGTGTGTGTTTTTTTTTACAGTGTCTAACCTCCATAACAGTATCAGGTGTGTGTGTGTGTGTGTGTGTGTGTGTGTTTTTTTTACAGTGTCTAACCTCCATAACAGTATCAGGTGTGTGTGTGTGTGTGTGTGTGTGTGTGTGTTTTTTTACAGTGTCTAACCTCCATAACAGTATCAGGTGTGTGTGTGTGTGTGTGTGTGTTTTTTTTTACAGTGTCTAACCTCCATAACAGTATCAGGTGTGTGTGTGTGTGTGTGTGTGTGTGTGTTTTTTTTACAGTGTCTAACCTCCATAACAGTATCAGGTGTGTGTGTGTGTGTGTGTGTGTGTGTTTTTTTACAGTGTCTAACCTCCATAACAGTATCAGGTGTGTGTGTGTGTGTGTGTGTGTTTTACAGTGTCTAACCTCCATAACAGTATCAGGTGTGTGTGTGTGTGTGTGTTTTTTTACAGTGTCTAACCTCCGTAACAGTATCAGGTGTGTGTGTGTGTGTGTTTTTACAGTGTCTAACCTCCGTAACAGTATCAGGTGTGTGTGTGTGTGTGTTTTTACAGTGTCTAACCTCCGTAACAGTATCAGGTGTGTGTGTGTGTGTGTGTGTGTTTTACAGTGTCTAACCTCCATAACAGTATCAGGTGTGTGTGTGTGTGTGTTTTACAGTGTCTAACCTCCGTAACAGTATCAGGTGTGTGTGTGTGTGTGTTTTTACAGTGTCTAACCTCCGTAACAGTATCAGGTGTGTGTGTGTGTGTGTGTTTTACAGTGTCTAACCTCCGTAACAGTATCAGGTGTGTGTGTGTGTGTGTGTGTTTTACAGTGTCTAACCTCCGTAACAGTATCAGGTGTGTGTGTGTGTGTGTGTTTTACAGTGTCTAACCTCCATAACAGTATCAGGTGTGTGTGTGTGTGTGTGTGTTTTACAGTGTCTAACCTCCATAACAGTATCAGGTGTGTGTGTGTGTGTGTGCGTGTGTTTTACAGTGTCTAACCTCCATAACAGTATCAGGTGTGTGTGTGTGTGTGTTTTTTTTTACAGTGTCTAACCTCCGTAACAGTATCAGGTGTGTGTGTGTGTGTGTGTGTGTTTTACAGTGTCTAACCTCCGTAACAGTATCAGGTGTGTGTGTGTGTGTGTGTTTTACAGTGTCTAACCTCCATAACAGTATCAGGTGTGTGTGTGTGTGTGTTTTTTTTTACAGTGTCTAACCTCCGTAACAGTATCAGGTGTGTGTGTGTGTGTGTGTGTGTGTGTTTTACAGTGTCTAACCTCCGTAACAGTATCAGGTGTGTGTGTGTGTGTGTGTGTTTTACAGTGTCTAACCTCCATAACAGTATCAGGTGTGTGTGTGTGTGTGTGTGTGTTTTACAGTGTCTAACCTCCATAACAGTATCAGGTGTGTGTGTGTTTTTTTTGTTTTTTTTTTACAGTGTCTAACCTCCATAATGGGATCCGTCTGGTGGACAGTGAGGCCTTGTCCTGTATCACGTCCTTCTGCTTCCCGTCGTCGGCTGCCTCAGTTCAGTGTTTGGCCTGGGTTCCTTCTGCACCAGGAATGTTCATCACTGGAGGTAAACATGGAAATATTTGAAACTCCTCTACAGTCATGCATTTGACTTCTGTCCTGCACCTTACACTGCAAAAAATGACTTCTAAGACCCTGAAAAACACGCATTTCTGCAACATTTGTCTGATTTTTCATCTAAATAGAAAAAAAAAAAACTTGCCACAAAAACTCTTCTTCTTTGAAATCAATCTCTCTCCCTTCTTCTCGCTCCTCTTTTCCATCTCATATCCAGTCTGATTTTCCTGGTACCCAGGTTTATTCAGATTTTCAAATGATCCCACAGTTGAACAGGAGCCTGGAAACATACCTCACATGTCAGGCAACTAGTCCACTGTAAAAAATGCCCTGTTAGAAATAAGCCTAATATTCCTAAATCTGGTCCAGCTGGTTTATACTGAGCAAAAAACAATCTGCCAGTGGACGTTCGACTGGACTGAGGAATTGATCCAATGAGTCCAGGCTCCTGTTCAATTGTTCCTCTGATGGGATCATTTGGAAATCTGAACAAACCTTGGTATCCTGCCTGCACATTTAAGTCAGCTGAAGTTTGATTCCTGTGTTCATTTGTGATGGTTTGGTGCCCTCTGGTGGTCAAACATAAATAGTGTTTTTGAGTTTTTACACAGAGTGCTCAGCGCATGTGCAGGGAATACTGCATGATGGGAATGTACTGAAGAAGCGGGTTTGGGCAGAACTCAGGACTTTTGTCTCAACATGTGTCGCCTCGGACATCATTTGTCTTTTTACACATTCTACAAGTGATGTCAGGAGTCACTAAACACGATAAAAGGACCATCTGTCATCATTGGAGCCTACATCACACACGTTAGCTAGCTGTCTATTACACGTGTTAGCTAGCTGTCTAGCACACATATTAGCTAGCTGTTTATCACACGTGTTAGCTAGCTGTCTATCACACGTGTTAGCTAGCTGTCTATCACACGTGTTAGCTGTCTGTCACACATGTTAGCTAGCTGTCTATCTCACATATTAGCTAGCTGTCTATCACACGTGTTAGCTAGCTGTCTGTCACACATGTTAGCTAGCTGTCTGTCACATATATTAGCTAGCTGTCTATCACACGTGTTAGCTAGCTGTCTATCACACTTGTTAGCTAACTGTCTATCTCACATATTAGCTAGCTGTCTATCACACGTGTTAGCTAGCTGTCTGTCACACATGTTAGCTAGCTGTCTGTCACACATGTTAGCTAGCTGTCTATCACACGTGTTAGCTAGCTGTCTATCACATATATTAGCTAGCTGTCTATCACACGTGTTAGCTAGCTGTCTATCACACTTGTTAGCTAACTGTCTATCTCACATATTAGCTAG
Source organism: Sphaeramia orbicularis (assembly GCF_902148855.1). NCBI lineage: Eukaryota > Metazoa > Chordata > Actinopteri > Kurtiformes > Apogonidae > Sphaeramia > Sphaeramia orbicularis. The sequence continues at coordinate 42,325 of NW_021941682.1, forward strand.
CTGTCTGTCACACGTGTTAGCTAGCTGTCTATCTCACATATTAGCTAGCTGTCTATCACACGTGTTAGCTAACTGTCTATCTCACATATTAGCTAGCTGTCTATCACACGTGTTAGCTAGCTGTCTAGCATATGAAAGAAGAGACTCAATGTGAGGGAAGTAAACTTGGTACCGGGAAAATCAGACTGGATATGAGATCCAATATAATCCAATCCAACTTTATTTATAAAGCACTTTAAAACAACCACAATGGACCAAAGTGCTGTACAGAAGAATAAAAGCACAATACAAGTTAATCAAAGCATTAAAAACATTAAAATCATATAAAATAAAATAAAACAAGTTAAAATACAAAAACAGAAACAAAATGTCAGCATTGCACAAGTGTTAAAAGGCCAAGGAGAACAGGTGGGTTTGAAGAAGAGATTTAAAAACGAACAAGGAGGAAGACTGTCTGATCTGCACAGGCAGGTGGTTCCACAGTCTGGGTCTGATCTGCAGAGGCAGGTGGTTCCACAGTCTGGGTCTGATCTGCAGAGGCAGGTGGTTCCACAGTCTGGGTCTGATCTGCAGAGGCAGGAGGTTCCACAGTCTGGGTCTGATCTGCACAGGCAGGTGGTTCCACAGTCTGGGTCTGATCTGCAGAGGCAGGTGGTTCCACAGTCTGGGTCTGATCTGCAGAGGCAGGAGGTTCCACAGTCTGGGTCTGATCTGCACAGGCAGGTGGTTCCACAGTCTGGGTCTGATCTGCACAGGCAGGTGGTTCCACAGTCTGGGTCTGATCTGCACAGGCAGGTGGTTCCACAGTCTGGGTCTGATCTGCACAGGCAGGTGGTTCCACAGTCTGGGTCTGATCTGCACAGGCAGGTGGTTCCACAGTCTGGGTCTGATCTGCAGAGGCAGGAGGTTCCACAGTCTGGGTCTGATCTGCAGAGGCAGGAGGTTCCACAGTCTGGGTCTGATCTGCAGAGGCAGGTGGTTCCACAGTCTGGGTCTGATCTGCAGAGGCAGGTGGTTCCACAGTCTGGGTCTGATCTGCAGAGGCAGGAGGTTCCACAGTCTGGGTCTGATCTGCACAGGCAGGTGGTTCCACAGTCTGGGTCTGATCTGCAGAGGCAGGAGGTTCCACAGTCTGGGTCTGATCTGCACAGGCAGGTGGTTCCACAGTCTGGGTCTGATCTGCACAGGCAGGTGGTTCCACAGTCTGGGTCTGATCTGCACAGGCAGGTGGTTCCACAGTCTGGGTCTGATCTGCACAGGCAGGAGGTTCCACAGTCTGGGTCTGATCTGCACAGGCAGGTGGTTCCACAGTCTGGGTCTGATCTGCAGAGGCAGGTGGTTCCACAGTCTGGGTCTGATCTGCACAGGCAGGTGGTTCCACAGTCTGGGTCTGATCTGCACAGGCAGGAGGTTCCACAGTCTGGGACCAGAACCACCAACGGCCCCATCTCCTCGTAGCCTGCACGTTGTTCTGGGCTCCATCAAAAGCAGTTGATCAGCTGATCTGAGAGAGCGAGTGGGAGTGTAAGTGTGAAGGAGCTCAGAAAGGTAGGGCGGCGCAAGACCATAAAGGGATTTAAAAACAAATTAAAGTATTTTAAAATGGATTCTAAAGTGGACAGGCAGCCAATGGAGTGACGCTAAAACCGGGGAAATGTGCTCATGTTTACAAGTGCCAGTTAAAAGACGCGCAGCGGCATTTTGCACTCTTTGAAGACAAGCGATGGAAGACCCACTAATTTCTAAATCCAAAGCATTACAATAGTCCAGCCCAGTGGTGATGAGGATGTGGATTACTGTCAAAATGGTGCTTCAGGATGACTGGCTTTACTTTGGCTAACTGCCTTAAGTGAAAAAAGCTGGACTTCATGACTGCCTTTACATGACTATGAAGGTTAAAGTCTGGGTCCATTTGAACACCCAGGTTTTTGATAACTGGCTTGTTGTACTGAGCCAAATAACCCAGATCTTTTGGGGAGAGTCCAGTTGAACTACCAAACACCAGATCCTCAGTCTTATCTTCATTGAAATGTAAAAAGTTACAAACCATCCACACCTTAATGTCATGAAGACATTGAAGCAGTGGTCTGACAGTGGAAGGGTTCTTTTTTAGATGCATATAAATTTGGCGATCATCTGCATACAAATGAAATGAAATATCATGTTTCCTCAGTATGGAACCTAGTGAGAGTAGATATAGGGAAAAAAGTAGTGGACCCAAAACCGATCCTTGTGGGACATCATATAAGAAAGGGGCAGAAGAGGACACAGCATGAGATGGAAAAGAGGAGGAAGAAGAGGGGAGAGAGATTGATTTAAAAGAAGAGTTTTTTTTTCTACTTAGATGAAAAATCAGACAAATGTTGTTAAAATCAGGCCCTTTTCATTGTCTTTTAAATCATTTTTTGCAGTGTACAACAGTGTTCTGAGACATGTGAATGGTCATGTGCAGGTGTTTCTTCATAAATGTCCAACAGTCCACAGTCGCATCACTGGTCTGGAATACAGTCGATGATGTTCAGAGCACAACAGAACTCTTGTTGTCCTCACAGACCTTTGGACTGCAGAACCTGTGTTTGAAACTCTTTTATCTGTTTTTTCAGACTCCCAGGTCGGAGTGTTGAGGATCTGGAACGTGTCTCGCTCCACTCCCTTGGACAGCTTCAAACTGAAGAAGACTGGGTTTCACGCTTTGCACGTCCTCAACTCCCCTCCTGCCAAGAAAGGTGACATTAACACTTCGACTTTGGACTGGAACACATGAACTACACCACAGGTGTCAAACATGTGGCCCAGGGGGCCAAATCCGGCCTCCAAAGGGTCCAATCTGGCCTCCAAAGGGTCCAATCTGGCCCACCAAAGGGTCCAATCCGGCCCACCAAAGGGTCCAATCCGGCCCATGGGATGAATTTGTGAAATGCAAAAATTACACTTTAGATATGAATTATCATTGGTGTTATAATCCTTTTAATTCAGGTTCCACATACAGACACATACAGTCCAATTAGATCTGAAGTGGGTCAGAACCAGTCCAATATGATCCCAATAACCTATAAATAATGACAACCCCACATGTTCTCTGTGTTTTTTTGGTGTAAAAAAGTAAGATTACATGAAAATGTTTACATTACCAAAGTATAGTTTTATAAAAAATGTGAATAACCTGAACAAATATGAACAAACGAAAATGTCTGAAGAAAAGTAAATGCAGTTGGACCAATATTCTGTCTGTTACTAAATGTTTTGTGTGATTGTAACACACATGTAAATGATAAACTGATAGACTGAGGCAGAATATTGTTAAAATTGCACTTGTTTTTCTTCAGACAATTCCAGTTGTTCATGTTATTCAGATTTTGAAGTAAACTTTGTAGATGTAAACCTGATCAGAATAGAACTGTCCTTTCTTCACTGTTCTTATTTGACTGGTCCGGCCCACTGCAGATCAGACTGAACTACTGTGAGTTGGACAGCCCTTGAACTACACTGAAAAGTATCGGCCTCTGACCAAGAAAAAAAACACCAGTGTAGATGGAGACGTGTTCAATCCTGTTGTTTTCAGAGTTCCTTTTCTTATTTGAAGTGTTCATTCATCTCTGTCCTCTGTCTGTCCTCTGTCTGTCTGTCCTCCGTCTGTCTGTCCTTTGTCTGTCTGTCCTTTGTCTGTCTGTCCACTGTCTGTCTGTCCTCTGTGTGTCCACTGTCTGTCTGTCCTCTGTCTGCCTGTCCTCCGTCTGTCTGTCCTTTGTCTGTCTGTCCACTGTCTGTCTGTCCTCTGTCTGCCTGTCCTCCGTCTGTCTGTCCTTTGTCTGTCTGTCCACTGTCTGTCTGTCCTCTGTGTGTCCACTGTCTGTCTGTCCTCTGTCTGTCTGTCCTCCGTCTGTCTGTCCTTTGTCTGTCTGTCCTCTGTCTGTCTGTCTGTCCTCCGTCTGTCTGTCCTTTGTCTGTCTGTCCACTGTCTGTCTGTCCTCTGTCTGTCTGTCCTCCGTCCATCTGTCCTCTGTCTGTCTGTCTGTTCTCTGTCTGTCCTTTGTCTGTCTGTCCTCTGTCTGTCTGTCTGTCTGTCCTCTGTCTGTCTGTCTGTCCATTGTCTGTCTGTCTGTCTGTCCTCTGTCTGTCTGTCTGTCCTCTCTCTGTCTGTCCTCTGTCTGCCCTTTGTCTGTCTGTCCTCTGTCTGTCTGTCTGTCTGTCCTCTGTCTGTCTGTCTGTCCATTGTCTGTCCTCTGTCTGTCTGTCCTCTGTCTGTCTGTCTGTCCATTGTCTGTCTGTCTGTCCTCTGTCTGTCTGTCTGTCCTCTGTCTGTCTGTCCTCTGTCTGTCTGTCTGTCCATTGTCTGTCTGTCCTCTGTCTGTCCTCTGTCTGTCTGTCTGTTCTCTGTCTGTCCTTTGTCTGTCTGTCCTCTGTCTGTCCTCTGTCTGTCTGTCTGTCCTCTGTCTGTCTGTCTGTCCATTGTCTGTCTGTCTGTCTGTCCTCTGTCTGTCTGTCCTCTGTCTGTCTGTCTGTCCTCTATCTGTCCTCTGTCTGTCTGTCCTCTGTCTGCCCTTTGTCTGTCTGTCCTCTGTCTGTCTGTCTGTCCATTGTCTGTCTGTCTGTCCTGTCTGTCCTCTGTCTGTCTCTGTCTGTCCATTGTCTGTCTGTCTGTCCTCTGTCTGTCTGTCTGTCCTCTGTCTGTCTGTCTGTCTGTCCATTGTCTGTCTGTCCACTGTCTGTCTGTCCTCTGTCTGTCCTGTCTGTCCTCAGCTCCCAGTTCCAGTTCTCCCAGTAAAAGTGTCCACACCAGTTCCACCAGTGAGGCCGTCCCCCCTCCCACTCTGTCCCAGAACAGGTCCTTCTCTCTGCCCCCTGGACACGCCGTCTGCTGCTTCATGGATGGAGGGGTGGGCCTGTACGACATGGGGGCCAAGAAGTGGGACTTCCTCAGAGACCTGGTATGGACTGAATGAATGAATGAGTGAATGAACAAATGAATGAGTGAATGAATGAACTAGTGAGTGAATGAATGAATGAATGAATGAATGAGTGGGACTTCCTCAGAGACCTGGTATGGACTGAATGAATGAATGAGTGAATGAACAAATGAATGAGTGAATGAATGAACTAGTGAGTGAATGAATGAATGAATGAGTGGGACTTCCTCAGAGACCTGGTATGGACTGAATGAATGAATGAATGAGTGAATGAACAAATGAATGAGTGAATGAATGAACTAGTGAGTGAATGAATGAATGGGACTTCCTCAGAGACCTGGTATGGACTGAATGAATGAATGAGTGAATGAACAAATGAATGAGTGAATGAATGAACTAGTGAGTGAATGAATGAATGAGTGGGACTTCCTCAGAGACCTGGTATGGACTGAATGAATGAATGAACAAATGAATGAATGAATAAACTACTGAGTAAATGAATAAATGAGTGAGTGAATGAATGAATGAATGAGTGAATGAGTGGGACTTCCTCAGAGACCTGGTATGGACTGAATGAATGAATGAGTGAATGAACGAATGAGTGAGTGAGTGAGTGAATGAATAAATGAATGAGTGAGTGAGTGAGTGAGTGAGTGAGTGAGTGAATGAATGAGTGAATGAGTGGGACTTCCTCAGAGACCTGGTATGGACTGAATGAATGAATGAGTGAATGAGTGAGTGAGTGAATGAGTGAATGAATGAATGAATGAATGAATGAATGAATATTGATTTCAGTTCTGTACAAACACACTTCCGTATAAAAACACAAACATGAACTTCTCCCAGGTGGTCTGTGTTGAAGGCAGAAGCTGAATCCACAGGTTTATTTCTGCTTCTCCTACTCCGTCCTTATTGCCATCCTTCCTCCAACTCTACACCTGAAATTTCAGCAGATATAACATTAACACATTTGTCTACATTCAGTTTCTTAAGTCACTTTGAAATCATTTTACTTTCATACCCTTTGAGAATTTGACGACTTAAAGCTTTTTTGAAACTCGACAGGGAGCGACAGTTTCACTTCAGTGGTTCCATAATTTGACCCCAATAACAAACACAGACATATGTAACGTTTGTTCTGACTTTACATGTTTCATACTCAAACATCTCTCTTAAATTACAATTCCCTTCTCTTAACTTAAAAATTTTCTGAATACAAACAGAAGACTTTTACTTTTAACACCAAACATAATTTCCATGGTTTTTAAAAATACAGTTTCAAAACATTTGAATAAACCAGATTGTACAGAAAGTGTAGAGTTGACCCCACACCTGTGCTGTTCTTTCCAGGGTCATGTGGAGACCATTTTCGACTGTAAGTTTAAACCAGATGATCCAAACCTGTTGGCTACAGCCAGTTTTGACGGAACCATCAAAATCTGGGACACCAACACGCTGACAGCTGTGTCCACGTCCCCTGGGAACGAAGGAGTGGTCTACTCCCTGTCCTGGGCTCCAGGTAGGTCTGCTCCTGGGTCTAGTCCTGGGCTCCAGGTAGGTCTGCTCCTGGGTCCAGTCCTGGGCTCCAGGTAGGTCCGGTCCTGGGTCCAGTCCTGGTCCTGTCCTGGGTTCAGTCCTGGATCCAATCCTGGGTCCAGTCCTGGTCCAGTCCTGGTCCAGTCCTTCAGTCATGTGGACTGGTCTTGCACTTGTGTCCTAAACTGTGGATCAGAGGCTCCAGACAGAACAGGAAGTGCAGTCCAGGTGGACTGACAGTCTGACACAGTCTGACTGATGACATGAAACCAAAGCAGCAGAACATGCTTCTGTTCATCTGGAACACTGGGTTCACCCTGAAGGGCCCACACATACTGCTGTGGAACTGCCCCAAAGGAAGGTTTATTTATTTCACCTGTTTGAAGTCATTTATCACCTTTTATTCTAATATTCTCCTCTGTATTTTACACAAGTCAGTATAAAGCCTGTATTTTCTCTATTTAATTCCCTGATCCTGTAGATGTTCACACTGGGTTTGTGTTCAGTTCATGACAGATTGGACTGAAACAGACACTGTTTATTCAGTTGGATCGGTTTCTCATAGAAGAAACATCAACTGGAATCTGAGCTGGAATGAACATCTACAGGATCAGACAATTAAATATAGAAAAATACAGGATTTACACTGAAAAACATACAAAATACACAGGATAATAGTAGAATAAATGAGGATTAATCCTGTCAGTAAATGGCCTGATCCCAGTCCAGGTGTACCAGTATATTTGTATCAGTTATTCATCAGTATTTCAAACAGATCCTCCAAAACCATTCCCAAAATGTTTCTTTGTCCATCTTATTACTAGATCTGTCAATCCTTCAAGTTTGACGAAAATCAGATCAAAACTGATCAAACGTCGACCCAATGAGCGTGAAAACATGTGCACAGTTTTATTGTTATAAGAGCAAAATGACTGTCCATAATGTTTGGAACACAATAAATAATTCCTACTCAACTCCTGTGTCGTTTTTATTCCAAATACACACATCCCATTGCTTTTCATGTATTGATCCTTTTTGTTGAACAGCTGTTTGATTATCAGTTCTTATTTTCAGTATTAAGACAATCCACCATTTTGTTGTTAACCCCTTCTTTTCCAGCCCTTTAATTGGAATAATAGAATGGGAACCTGTTCTTTCAGTATTATTAGGACTAAATCTGCACAACTAGACAGATGTGGCTCTGCTCCCTGGTATGCTGCACAACATTTGGAACAATGTGTCAAACGGATGTTTACGTGGAAGCGCATGTTTTCAATGGTGCGTTGTTCACCCAAATTCCTGGAGTGTCCGTACACCAATATACTTCCATCACTAATCTGGACTCTATGCCTTACAGATCTACTGTTCTCACTGGTTCCACATGTTTGTGTCCTCCTGTACCAGAAGACTTAGTTCCAGATGGAACACAGATGCCACCATGTGCTCAGACACATTTCCATTCACATCTGCTAGAGTCCGTACACCAGTAGTGTCCGTACACCACATTCTAAATATGTGGCTCTGATTTGACTGTTTCTGTCAATATATGGAATTTTTCAGCAGGCATGCTTTGGACACCACATCTATGCAAGAAACAATGCATGATTCTGCTGAGGTCTGAAACATTTGTATCTGTGTGTAGGCATTAAATATGGAGGCTGTTAGGCTGGAGTGTCCGTACAGCCAAGAATGTGTGATCTGACAGGGGTACAAGCCTGACACATTTAGAGGAGACACCAGAATACACACAGATTTAGGACTTTAAAAGAGAAATATCAGACAAATCCAATGGCCTGTCTGAGTTTTGGATAGAGCAGTATTATTTTGTATCTGCATATGCACTCTTTCTGGTACCTGGACTGGCATCAGGCTGAAAGGTTAAATCTAGATAAAAACAGTCTTTCGGAGCAGATGTAGCGGTGGGTGTGAGTGGGCGGAGCCTGAATGCATTGTGTTGTCTTTTTTATGTGACAGTTGTTCATTCTTTTTTCTGGATGTGTTTTTTTTTTTTAGGAGACTTGAACTGCATCGCAGGAGCCACGTCCCGTAACGGAGCGTTCATCTGGGACGTGAGGAAAGGAAAGATCATCACACGTTTTAACGAGGTTCTGCTCACCGTCAGACTACAGTTCATTTAATCAGCTGGGTTTGACTCATCTGATGCTGTCATCCTTCTGTTTGATGATGTCACCCTTCTGTTTGACTCATCTAATGATGTCACCCTTCTGTTTGATGATGTCACCCTTCTGTTTGACTCATCTAATGATGTCATCCTTCTGTTTGATGATGTCACCCTTCTGTTTGACTCATTTAATGATGTCACCCTTCTGTTTGATGATGTCACCCTTCTGTTTGACTCATCTGATGATGTCACCCTTCTGTTTGATGATGTCACCCTTCTGTTTGATATGTCACCCTTCTGTTTGACTCATCTAATGATGTCACCCTTCTGTTTGATGATGTCACCCTTCTGTTTGACTCATCTGATGATGTCACCCTTCTGTTTGATGATGTCACCCTTCTGTTTGATGATGTCACCCTTCTGTTTGCAGCACGGTAAAAATGGAATCTTCTGTATATCGTGGAGCCATAAGGACTCCAAAAGGATCGCTACATGTAGTGGAGACGGATTCTGGTGAGTGTTCTGAAAATAGACCGGTTCATTTATCTACCAGGACGGAACACAAGCTACTGCTAAGGTCAGGCTCCGCCCACTCTGCTAAGGTGAAGTTCCGCCCACTCTGTCTGTCCTGAATCCACTGGAACTGTACTCCTACTGCTGCTTCAACTAATGTCTGAACCAAGGTTATTGTTAACGAAAACTAACGAAATGACCAAAACTAGAATTGTAAAAACATTTTCGTTAACTGAAATAAATAAAAACTATAATTGAAAGAAAAAAAACATAACTTACTGAAACTGTATTGTGTGTTTATAAAACTAACTGAAACGGATTAAAGTTATGGATAAAATTCCCTTGTTTTTTTTCTTTGTCAATGTCGGATTGATACGAAATCGATGTCTGTATTTGTTGGGCGGGGCTAATAGTCTCAGTAGTTGTTGGGTGGGGCTAATAGTCTCAGTATGTGGTGGGCGGGGCTAATAGTCTCAGTAGTTGTTGGGCGGGCCTAATAGTCTCAGTATTTGGTGAGCGGGGCTAATAGTCTCTGTAGTGGTTGGGCGGGGCTAATAGTCTCAGTATTTGGTGGGCGGGGCTAATAGTCTCAGTATTTGGTGGGCGGGGCTAATAGTCTCTGTAGTGGTTGGGCGGGGCTAATAGTCTCAGTATTTGGTGGGCGGGGCTAATAGTCTCAGTATTTAAACTCCAAATGACAGTGGAACCTCCAGAAGGTTCCAGTTCTATATTATCAGACCAGTGGGTACCACTGGATTCTGGAAAATTAGCATACTTATACACCTGTTTTAAAAATACGACGTTATTCTCCTAATATTTTGTCTTTATTCTCATCAGAAGATGACATTATTCTCCCAAAATTCTGACTTAGTTCTGGTACAGTTCCAGGTTCAAGGGGACTGTATTTAAACCCGTGGGTAGGTTTTCTCTCGCTCAGCGCCGGTCGCTGCGTGCGCATGCGCCCAGCTGTGACTGTTTGTATTCTTCTTTATTCTCCTCTTATTCTGGGTGTTGTCTGCATATTTTCTGTCTTTCTTCTGGTTCTCACAGCTGATCTTCTGTTCTTCTGTGGGTCTAATACTCTGTCGTAAACATCAGCACCAGTAGTCAGTTTAGTCACAGATCAGTTTCCTCCCTCTAATAACTGTGGATTTGTCCTGTTTGTGTTCCAGTATCATCCGGACCATAGATGGGAAGATCCTGCACAAGTACAAACATCCAGCTGCTGTGTTTGGGTGTGACTGGAGCCAGAACAACAAGTAAGAGGGGGGGACTGGAGCCAGAAAAACAAGTAAGAGGGGGGGGACTGGAGCCAGAACAACAAGTAAGAGGGGGGGGACTGGAGCCAGAACAACAAGTAAGAGAGGGGGGGACTGGAGCCAGAACAACAAGTAAGAGGGGGGGGGGGACTGGAGCCAGAACAACAAGTAAGAGAGGGGGGGGACTGGAGCCAGAACAACAAGTAAGAGAGGGGGGGGACTGGAGCCAGAACAACAAGTAAGAGAGGGGGGGACTGGAGCCAGAACAACAAGTAAGAGAGGGGGGGACTGGAGCCAGAACAACAAGTAAGAGGGGGGGGGGACTGGAGCCAGAACAACAAGTAAGAGAGGGGGGGACTGGAGCCAGAACAACAAGTAAGAGAGGGGGGGACTGGAGCCAGAACAACAAGTAAGAGGGGGGGGACTGGAGCCAGAACAACAAGTAAGAGAGGGGGGGACTGGAGCCAGAACAACAAGTAAGAGGGGGGGGGACTGGAGCCAGAACAACAAGTAAGAGAGGGGGGGGGACTGGAGCCAGAACAACAAGTAAGAGAGGGGGGGGACTGGAGCCAGAACAACAAGTAAGAGGGGGGGGGGACTGGAGCCAGAACAACAAGTAAGAGAGGGGGGGACTGGAGCCAGAACAACAAGTAAGAGAGGGGGGGGGGGACTGGAGCCAGAACAACAAGTAAGGGGGGGGGGGGGGGGGACTGGAGCCAGAACAACAAGTAAGAGAGGGGGGGGGGGGGGGACTGGAGCCAGAACAACAAGTAAGAGAGGGGGGGACTGGAGCCAGAACAACAAGTAAGAGGGGGGGGGGGGACTGGAGCCAGAACAACAAGTAAGAGAGGGGGGGGGGACTGGAGCCAGAACAACAAGTAAGAGGGGGGGGGGGGGGGACTGGAGCCAGAACAACAAGTAAGAGAGGGGGGGGACTGGAGCCAGAACAACAAGTAAGAGAGGGGAGGACTGGAGCCAGAACAACAAGTAAGAGGGGGGGGGGACTGGAGCCAGAACAACAAGTAAGAGAGGGGGGGGACTGGAACCAGAACACCAAGTAAGAGAGGGGGGACTGGAGCCAGAACAACAAGTAAGAGAGGGGGGGACTGGAGCCAGAGCAACAAGTAAGAGGGGGGGGGGACTGGAGCCAGAACAACAAGTAAGAGAGGGGGGGACTGGAGCCAGAACAACAAGTAAGACTGGGTTTAAGGCTGGGGGGTTGGGGTGTGTGTGTTGGGGGGGGGGCTGGTGAAACTGTAGTGCTTGGCAAGTGACCTTTCCTGTTGTAATGTAAGTGGTCTGAGATCTACAGAACCCCCTAAGGGACATATGGAGCGGGGGGGGGTTAAGAGCACTGTTCTCCCAGGTCATCCATGGTCAGAACGGAAACAAAATAGACACGACAGTGGAGTGGGAGGAGTTTATCATCAGGTGTGGGTCTGATACTGAGCTCATGTGCTCATACTGGTCCTGGTAAAAGACTGATTCAAACTGCAGAAATGACACTGACTGAAGTAACTGTGGTCTGACCAGAAGGAGCTTCTGCCGTTCTCATCCGGTTCTGTTTTTTGTCAGGGACATGATCGCTACAGGCTGTGAGGATAAAAACGTTCGTGTGTATTACCTGGCCACCAGCTCGGACCAGCCTCTGAAGGTGTTTACTGGTCACCTGGCCAAAGTCTTCCATGTGCGCTGGTCTCCTCTGAGGGAAGGAATCCTGTGTTCTGGGTCCGACGACGGGTGAGTGGCACACAGTTCAAGAAGAAGACAAAGCATCTGATGGACAGGGCGGGTCTAAGGCGGGGACACACTCCAAGATCATCAGGCTGGGTTTGTCCTGATTTTCTCCTGTCCTGACCGAGGACGGCCGACCCCAGATGATCTACTGTCCTATCAGACTGTCCTATCAGACTGTCCTCTCAGACTGTCCACTCACACTGTCCTATCAGACTGTCCTCTCAGACTGTCCTATCAGACTGTCCCATCAGACTGTCCTCTCAGACTGTCCCATCAGACTGTCCTATCAGACTGTCTTTTCAGACTGTCCCATCAGACTGTCCTATCACACTGTCCCATCAGACTGTCCTCTCAGACTGTCCTATCAGACTGTCCCATCAGACTGTCCTCTCAGACTGTCCTATCAGACTGTCCTATCAGACTGTCCTCTCAGACTGTCCCATCAGACTGTCCTATCAGACTGTCCTCTCAGACTGTCCCATCAGACTGTCCTCTCAGACTGTCCTATCAGACTGTCCCATCAGACTGTCCTCTCAGACTGTCCCATCAGACTGTCCTATCAGACTGTCCTCTTAGACTATCCTCTCAGACTGTCCCATCAGACTGTCCTCTCAGACTGTCCTATCAGACTGTCCTCTCAGACTGTCCCATCAGACTGTCCTCTCAGACTGTCGTCTCAGACTGTCCCATCAGACTGTCCCATCAGACTGTCCTCTCAGACTGTCCTCTCAGACTGTCCCATCACACTGTCCTATCAGACTGTCCTCTCAGACTGTCCTATCAGACTGTCCCATCAGACTGTCCTCTCAGACTGTCCCATCAGACTGTCCTATCAGACTGTCTTTTCAGACTGTCCCATCAGACTGTCCTATCAAACTGTCCCATCAGACTGTCCTCTCAGACTGTCCTATCAGACTGTCCCATCAGACTGTCCTCTCAGACTGTCCTATCAGACTGTCCTATCAGACTGTCCTCTCAGACTGTCCCATCAGACTGTCCTATCAGACTGTCCTCTCAGACTGTCCTCTCAGACTGTCCTATCAGACTGTCCCATCAGACTGTCCTCTCAGACTGTCCCATCAGACTGTCCTATCAGACTGTCCTCTTAGACTATCCTCTCAGACTGTCCCATCAGACTGTCCTCTCAGACTGTCCTATCAGACTGTCCTCTCAGACTGTCCCATCAGACTGTCCTCTCAGACTGTCGTCTCAGACTGTCCCATCAGACTGTCCCATCAGACTGTCCTCTCAGACTGTCCTATCAGACTGTCCCATCAGACTGTCCTCTCAGACTGTCCTCTCAGACTGTCCCATCAGACTATCCTCTCAGACTGTCCCATCAGACTGTCCTCTCAGACTGTCCTATCAGACTGTCCTTTCAGACTGTCCTCTCAGACTGTCCTATCAGACTGTCCCATCAGACTTTCCTCTCAGACTGTCCTATCAGACTGTCCTTTCAGACTGTCCTCTCAGACTGTCCCATCAGACTGTCCTCTCAGACTGTCCTATCAGACTGTCCCATCAGACTGTCCTCTCAGACTGTCCTATCAGACTGTCCTCTCAGACTGTCCCATCAGACTGTCCCATCAGACTGTCCTATCAGACTGTCCCATCAGACTGTCCTATCAGACTGTCCCATCAGACTGTCCTCTCAGGCTGTCCTATCAGGCTGTCCTATCAGACTGTCCTCTCAGACTGTCCTCTCAGACTGTCCCATCAGACTGTCCTCTCAGACTGACCCATCAGACTATCCTATCAGACTGTCCTCTCAGACTGTCCTATCAGACTGTCCCATCAGACTGTCCTCTCAGACTGTCCTCTCAGACTGTCCCATCAGACTATCCTCTCAGACTGTCCCATCAGACTGTCCTCTCAGACTGTCCTTTCAGACTGTCCTCTCAGACTGTCCTATCAGACTGTCCCATCAGACTTTCCTCTCAGACTATCCTATCACACTGTCCCATCAGACTGTCTTCTCAGACTGTCCTATCAGAATGTCCTCTCAGACTGTCCCATCAGACTGTCCTATCAGACTGTCCTATCAGACTGTCCTATCAGACTGTCCCATCAGACTGTCCTATCAGACTGTCCTCTCAGACTGTCCCATCAGACTGTCCTCTCAGACTGTCCTATCAGACTGTCCTATCAGACTGTCCCATCAGACTGTCCTCTCAGACTGTCCCATCAGGCTGTCCTATCAGACTGTCCTCTCAGACTGTCCTATCAGACTGTCCTCTCAGACTGTCCCATCAGACTGTCCTCTCAGACTGTCCTATCAGACTGTCCTATCAGACTGTCCCATCAGACTGTCCTCTCAGACTGTCCCATCAGACTGTCCCATCAGACGGTCCTATCAGACTGTCCCATCAGACTGTCCTCTCAGACTGTCCTATCAGACTGTCCCATCAGACTTTCCTCTCAGACTGTCCTATCACACTGTCCCATCAGACTGTCCTCTCAGACTGTCCTATCAGACTGTCCTCTCAGACTGTCCTCTCAGACTGTCCCATCAGACTGTCCTCTCAGACTGGCCTATCAGACTGTCCTATCAGACTGTCCCATCAGACTGTCCTCTCAGACTGTCCTATCAGACTGTCCTATCAGACTGTCCTCTCAGACTGTCCCATCAGACTGTCCTCTCAGACTGTCCTATCAGACTGTCCCATCAGACTGTCCTCTCAGACTGTCCCATCACACTGTCCTATCAGACTGTCCTCTCAGACTGTCCTATCAGACTGTCTTATCAGACTGTCCCATCAGACTGTCCTCTCAGATTCTCCCATCAGACTGTCCCATCAGACGGTCCTATCAGACTGTCCCATCAGACTGTCCTATCAGACTGTCCTCTCAGACTGTCCCATCAGACTGTCCTATCAGATTGTCCTATCAGACTGTCCCTTCAGACTGTCCTATCAGAATGTCCTATCAGACTGTCCCATCAGACTGTCCTCTCAGACTGTCCCATCAGACTGTCCTATCAGACTGTCCCATCAGACTGTCCTCTCAGACTGTCCTATCAGACTGTCCCATCAGACTGTCCTATCAGACTGTCCTATCAGACTGTCCCATCAGACTGTCCTCTCAGACTGTCCTCTCAGACTTTCCCATCAGACTGTCCTATCAGACTGTCCCATCAGACTGTCCTCTCAGACTGTGCTATCAGACTGTCCCATCAGACTGTCCTCTCAGACTGTCCTATCAGACTGTCCTATCAGACTGTCCCATCAGACTGTCCTCTCAGACTGTCCCATCAGACTGTCTTATCAGACTGTCCTATCAGACTGTCCTCTCAGACTGTCCTATCAGACTGTCCTATCAGACTGTCCCATCAGACTGTCCTCTCAGACTGTCCTCTCAGACTGTCCCTTCAGACTGTCCTATCAGACTGTCCTATCAGACTGTCCTCTCAGACTGTCCCATCAGACTGTCCTATCAGACTGTCCTCTCAGACTGTCCCATCAGACTGTCCTATCAGACTGTCCTATCAGACTGCCCCATCAGACTGTCCTCTCAGACTGTCCCATCAGACTGTCCTATCAGACCGTCCTCTCAGACTATCCTCTCAGACTGTGCCATCAGACTGTCCTCTCAGACTGTCCTATCAGACTGTCCTATCAGACTGTCCCATCAGACTGTCCTATCAGACTGTCCTCTCAGACTGTCCTATCAGACTGTCCTCTCAGACTGTCCTATCAGACTGTCCCATCAGACTGTCCTCTCAGACTGTCCCATCAGACTGTCCTATCAGACTGTCCTCTCAGACTGTCCCATCAGACTGTCCTATCAGACTGTCCTATCAGACTGTCCCATCAGACTTTCCTCTCAGACTGTCCCATCAGACTGTCCTCTCAGACTGTCCCATCAGACTGTCCTCTCAGACTGTCCTATCAGACTGTCCCATCAGACTGTCCTATCAGACTGTCCTCTCAGACTATCCTCTCAGACTGTCCCATCAGACTGTCCTCTCAGACTGTCCTATCAGACTGTCCCATCAGACTGTCCTCTCAGACTGTCCTATCAGACTGTCCCATCAGACTGTCCTCTCAGACTGTCCCATCAGACTGTCCCATCAGACTGTCCTATCAGACTGTCCCATCAGACTGTCCTATCAGACTGTCCCATCAGACTGTCCTCTCAGACTGTCCCATCAGACTTTCCTCTCAGACTGTCCCATCAGACTGTCCTATCAGACTGTCCCATCAGACTGTTCTCTCAGACTGTCCCATCAGACTGTCCTATCAGACTGTCCCATCAGACTGTCCTCTCAGACTGTCGTCTCAGACTGTCCCATCAGACTGTCCTATCAGACTGTCCTCTCAGACTGTCCTATCAGACTGTCCCATCAGACTGTCCTATCAGACTGTCCCATCAGACTGTCCTCTCAGACTGTCCTCTCAGACTGTCCCATCAGACTATCCTCTCAGACTGTCCCATCAGACTGTCCTCTCAGACTGTCCTATCAGACTGTCCTATCAGACTGTCCTCTCAGACTGTCCTATCACACTGTCCATCAGACTGTCTTCTCAGACTGTCCTATCAGACTGTCCTCTCAGACTGTCCCATCAGACTGTCCTATCAGACTGTCCTATCAGACTGTCCCATCAGACTGTCCTATCAGACTGTCCTCTCAGACTGTCCTCTCAGACTGTCCCATCAGACTGTCCTCTCAGACTGTCCTATCAGACTGTCCTATCAGACTGTCCCATCAGACTGTCCTCTCAGACTGTCCCATCAGACTGTCCTATCAGACTGTCCTCTCAGACTGTCCTCTCAGACTGTCCTCTCAGACTGTCCTATCAGACTGTCCCATCAGACTGTCCTCTCAGACTGTCCCATCAGACGGTCCTATCAGACTGTCCTCTCAGACTGTCCCATCAGACTGTCCTATCAGACTGTCCCATCAGACTGTTCTCTCAGACTGTCCCATCAGACTGTCCTATCAGACTGTCCCATCAGACTGTCCTCTCAGACTGTCGTCTCAGACTGTCCCATCAGACTGTCCTATCAGACTGTCCTCTCAGACTGTCCTATCAGACTGTCCCATCAGACTGTCCTCTCAGACTGTCCTATCAGACTGTCCCATCAGACTGTCCTCTCAGACTGTCCTCTCAGACTGTCCCATCAGACTATCCTCTCAGACTGTCCCATCAGACTGTCCTCTCAGACTGTCCTATCAGACTGTCCTTTCAGACTGTCCTCTCAGACTGTCCTATCAGACTGTCCCATCAGACTTTCCTCTCAGACTGTCCTATCACACTGTCCCATCAGACTGTCTTCTCAGACTGTCCTATCAGACTGTCCTCTCAGACTGTCCCATCAGACTGTCCTATCAGACTGTCCTATCAGACTGTCCCATCAGACTGTCCTATCAGACTGTCCTCTCAGACTGTCCTCTCAGACTGTCCCAATCAGACTGTCCTCTCAGACTGTCCTATCAGACTGTCCTATCAGACTGTCCCATCAGACTGTCCTCTCAGACTGTCCCATCAGGCTGTCCTATCAGACTGTCCTCTCAGACTGTCCTATCAGACTGTCCTCTCAGACTGTCCCATCAGACTGTCCTCTCAGACTGTCCTATCAGACTGTCCTATCAGACTGTCCCATCAGACTGTCCTCTCAGACTGTCCTCTCAGACTGTCCCTTCAGACTGTCCTATCAGACTGTCCCATCAGACTGTCCTATCAGACTGTCCTCTCAGACTGTCCCATCAGACTGTCCTATCAGACTGTCCTATCAGACTGCCCCATCAGACTGTCCTCTCAGACTGTCCCATCAGACTGTCCTATCAGACCGTCCTCTCAGACTATCCTCTCAGACTGTGCCATCAGACTGTCCTCTCAGACTGTCCTATCAGACTGTCCTATCAGACTGTCCCATCAGACTGTCCTATCAGACTGTCCTATCAGACTGTCCCATCAGACTGTCCCATCAGACTGTCGTATCAGACTGTCCCATCAGACTGTCCTCTCAGACTGTCCCATCAGACTGTCCTATCAGACTGTCCTCTCAGACTGTCCCATCAGACTGTCCCATCAGACTGTCCTATCAGACTGTCCTATCAGACTGTCCCATCAGACTTTCCTCTCAGACTGTCCCATCAGACTGTCCTCTCAGACTGTCCTCTCAGACTGTCCTATCAGACTGTCCCATCAGACTGTCCTATCAGACTGTCCTCTCAGACTATCCTCTCAGACTGTCCCATCAGACTGTCCTCTCAGACTGTCCTATCAGACTGTCCTCTCAGACTGTCCTATCAGACTGTCCCATCAGACTGTCCTCTCAGACTGTCCTATCAGACTGTCCCATCAGACTGTCCTCTCAGACTGTCCCATCAGACTGTCCCATCAGACTGTCCTCTCAGACTGTCCTATCAGACTGTCCCATCAGACTGTCCTATCAGACTGTCCCATCAGACTGTCCTCTCAGACTGTCCTATCAGACTGTCCCATCAGACTGTCCTCTCAGACTGTCCTCTCAGACTGTCCTATCAGACTGTCCCATCAGACTGTCCTCTCAGACTGTCCTCTCAGACTGTCCCATCAGACTATCCTCTCAGACTGTCCCATCAGACTGTCCTCTCAGACTGTCCTATCAGACTGTCCTTCAGACTGTCCTCTCAGACTGTCCTATCACACTGTCCCATCAGACTGTCT
Source organism: Sphaeramia orbicularis (assembly GCF_902148855.1). Classification (NCBI taxonomy): domain Eukaryota; kingdom Metazoa; phylum Chordata; class Actinopteri; order Kurtiformes; family Apogonidae; genus Sphaeramia; species Sphaeramia orbicularis. The sequence goes on from NW_021941682.1 coordinate 61,052, forward strand.
TCTCAGACTGTCCTATCAGACTGTCCTCTCAGACTGTCCCATCAGACTGTCCTATCAGACTATCCTATCAGACTGTCCCATCAGACTGTCCTATCAGACTGTCCTCTCAGACTGTCCTCTCAGACTGTCCCATCAGACTGTCCTCTCAGACTGTCCCATCAGACTGTCCTCTCAGACTGTCCTATCAGACTGTCCTTTCAGACTGTCCTCTCAGACTGTCCTATCACACTGTCCCATCAGACTGTCTTCTCAGACTGTCCTATCAGACTGTCCTCTCAGACTGTCCCATCAGACTGTCCTATCAGACTATCCTATCAGACTGTCCCATCAGACTGTCCTATCAGACTGTCCTCTCAGACTGTCCTCTCAGACTGTCCCATCAGACTGTCCTCTCAGACTGTCCTATCAGACTGTCCTATCAGACTGTCCCATCAGACGGTCCTATCAGACTGTCCCATCAGACTGTCCCATCAGACTGTCCTATCAGACTGTCCTCTCAGACTGTCGTATCAGACTGTCCCATCAGACTGTCCTCTCAGACTGTCCTATCAGACTGTCCTCTCAGACTGTCCTATCAGACTGTCCTATCAGACTTTCACATCAGACTGTCCTATCAGACTGTCCTATCAGACTGTCCCATCAGACTGTCCTCTCAGACTGTCCTATCAGACTGTCCCATCAGACTGTCCTCTCAGACTGTCCTCTCAGACTGTCCTCTCAGACTGTCCTATCAGACTGTCCTATCAGACTGTCCCATCAGACTGTCCTCTCAGACTGTCCTCTCAGACTGTCCTCTCAGACTGTCCTATCAGACTGTCCCATCAGACTGTCCTCTCAGACTGTCCCATCAGACTGTCCTATCAGACTGTCCTCTCGACTGTCCCATCAGACTGTCCTCTCAGACTGTCCCATCAGACTGTCCCATCAGACTGTCCTCTCAGACTGTCCTATCAGACTGTCCCATCAGACTGTCCTCTCAGACTGTCCTCTCAGACTGTCCCTTCAGACTGTCCTATCAGACTGTCCTAGCAGACTTTCCTATCAGACTGTCCCATCAGACTGTCCTCTCAGACTGTCCTCTCAGACTGTCCCTTCAGACTGTCCTATCAGACTGTCCCATCAGACTGTCCTCTCAGACTGTCCCATCAGACTGTCCTTTCAGACTGTCCTCTCAGACTGTCCCATCAGACTGTCCTCTCAGACTGTCCCATCAGACTGTCCTATCAGACTGTCCTCTCAGACTATCCTCTCAGACTGTCCCATCAGACTGTCCTATCAGACTGTCCCATCAGACTGTCCTCTCAGACTGTCCCATCAGACTATCCTATCAGACTATCCTATCAGACTGTCCTATCAGACTGTCCTATCAGACTGTCCTATCAGACTGTCCCATCAGATCCTTCTGTGGTCTGAGGTGTGTTCCCAGTGAATTTGTGCCGATAATCGGCT
>NW_021941682.1:68901-76401 GCF_902148855.1 Sphaeramia orbicularis
ACTGTCCCCATCAGACTGTCCTCTCAGACTGTCCTATCAGACTGTCCCATCAGACTGTCCCTCAACTGTCCATCAGACTGTCCTATCAGACTGTCCTCTCCGACTGCCTCCTCAGACTGTCCTATCAGACTGTCCCATCAGACTGTCCTCTCAGACTGTCCCATCATGTCCTATCAGACTGTCCTCTTAGACTATCCTCATCAGACTGTCCCATCAGACTGTCCTCTCAGACTGTCCTATCAGACTGTCCTCTCAGACTGTCCCATCAGACTGTCCTCTCAGACTGTCGTCTCAGACTGTCCCATCAACTGTCCCATCAACTGTCCTCTCAGACTGTCCATCAGACTGTCCCATCAGACTGTCCTCTCAGACGTCCTCTCACTGTCCCATCAGACTATCCTCTCAGACTGTCCCATCAGACTGTCCTCTCAGACTGTCCTATCAGACTGTCCTGCTCAGACTGTCCTCTCAGACTGTCCTATCAGACTGTCCCATCAGACTTTCCTCTCAGACTGTCCCTATCAGACTGTCCTTTCAGACTGTCCTCTCAGACTGTCCCATCAGACTGTCCTCTCAGACTGTCCTATCAGACTGTCCCATCAGACTGTCCTCATCAGACTGTCCTATCAGACTGTCCTCATCAGACTGTCCCATCAGACTGTCCCATCAGACTGTCCGATCAGACTGCCCATCAGACTGTCCTATCAGACTGTCCCATCAGACTGTCCTCTCAGGCTGTCCCTTCAGGCTGTCCTATCAGACTGTCCTCTCAGACTGTCCTCTCAGACTGTCCATCAGACTGTCCCTCTCAGACTGACCATCAGACTATCCTATCAGACTGTGCCTCTCAGACTGTCCTATCAGACTGTCCCATCAGACTGTCCTCTCAGACTGTCCTCTCAGACTGTCCCCATCAGACTATCCTCTCAGACTGTCCCATCAGACTGTCCTCTCAGACTGTCCTATCAGACTGTCCTCTCAGACTGTCCTATCAGACTGTCCCATCAGACTTTCCTCTCAGACTATCCTATCACACTGTCCCATCAGACTGTCTTCTCAGACTGTCCTATCAGAATGTCCTCTCAGACTGTCCCATCAGACTGTCCTATCAGACTGTCCTATCAGACTGTCCTATCAGACTGTCCCATCAGACTGTCCTATCAGACTGTCCTCTCAGACTGTCCCATCAGACTGTCCTCTCAGACTGTCCTATCAGACTGTCCTAGTCAGACTGTCCCATCAGACTGTCCTCTCAGACTGTCCCATCAGGCTGTCCTATCAGACTGTCCTCTCAGACTGTCCTATCAGACTGTCCTCTCAGACTGTCCTCATCAGACTGTCCTCTCAGACTGTCCTATCAGACTGTCCTATCAGACTGTCCCATCAGACTGTCCTATCAGACTGTCCCATCAGACTGTCCCATCAGACTGTCCTATCAGACTGTCCCATCAGACTGTCCTCTCAGACTGTCCTATCAGACTGTCCCATCAGACTTTCTCTCAGACTGTCCTATCACACTGTCCCATCAGACTGTCCTCTCAGACTGTCCTATCAGACTGTCCTCTCAGACTGTCCCCTCAGACTGTCCCATCAGACTGTCCTCTCAGACTGCCTAGCAGACTGTCCTATCAGACTGTCCCATCAGACTGTCCTCTCAGACTGTCCTATCAGACTGTCCTATCAGACTGTCCTCTCAGACTGTCCCATCAGACTGTCCTCTCAGACTGTCCTATCAGACTGTCCCATCAGACTGTCCTCTCAGACTGTCCCCATCACACTGTCCTATCAGACTGTCCTCTCAGACTGTCCTATCAGACTGTCCTTATCAGACTGTCCCCATCAGACTGTCCTCTCAGATTCTCCCATCAGACTGTCCCATCAGACGGTCCTATCAGACTGTCCCATCAGACTGTCCTATCAGACTGTCCTCTCAGACTGTCCATCAGACTGTCCTATCAGATTGTCCTATCAGACTGTCCCTTCAGACTGTCCTATCAGAACTGTCCTATCAGACTGTCCCATCAGACTGTCCTCTCAGACTGTCCCATCAGACTGTCCTATCAGACTGTCCATCAGACTGTCCTCTCAGACTGTCCTATCAGACTGTCCCATCAGACTGTCCTATCAGACTGTCCTATCAGACTGTCCCATCAGACTGTCCTCTCAGACTGTCCCTTCAGACTTTCCCATCAGACTGGCCCTATCAGACTGTCCCATCAGACTGTCCTCTCAGACTGTGCTATCAGACTGTCCCATCAGACTGTCCTCCTCAGACTGTCCTATCAGACTGTCCTATCAGACTGTCCCCATCAGACTGTCCTCTCAGACTGTCCCATCAGACGGTCTTATCAGACTGTCCTATCAGACTGTCCTCTCAGACTGTCCTATCAGACTGTCCTATCAGACTGTCCCATCCAGACTGTCCTGACTCAGACTGTCCTCTCAGACTGTCCCTTCAGACTGTCCTATCAGACTGTCCTATCAGACTGTCCTCTCAGACTGTCCCATCAGACTGTCCTATCAGACTGTCCTCTCAGACTGTCCCATCAGACTGTCCTATCAGACTGTCCTATCAGACTGCCCCATCAGACTGTCCTCTCAGACTGTCCCATCAGACTGTCCTATCAGACCGTCCTCTCAGACACTCCTCTCAGACTGTGCCATCAGACTGTCCTCTCAGACTGTCCTATCAGACTGTCCTATCAGACTGTCCCATCAGACTGTCCTATCAGACTGTCCTCTCAGACTGTCCTAATCAGACTGGTCCTCTCAGACTGTCCTATCAGAACTGTCCATCAGACTGTCCTCTCAGACTGTCCCATCAGACTGTCCTATCAGACTGTCCTCTCAGACTGTCCATCAGACTGTCCTATCAGACTGTCCTATCAGACTGTCCCTCAGACTTTCCTCTCAGACTGTCCCATCAGACTGTCCTCTCAGACTGTCCCATCATACTGTCCTCTCAGACTGTCCTATCAGACTGTCCCATCAGACTGTCCTATCAGACTGTCCTCTCAGACTATCCTCTCAGACTGTCCCATCAGACTGTCCTCTCAGACTGTCCTATCAGACTGTCCCATCAGACTGTCCTCTCAGACTGTCCTATCAGACTGTCCCATCAGACTGTCCTCTCAGACTGTCCCATCAGACTGTCCCATCAGACTGTCCTATCAGACTGTCCCATCAGACTGTCCTATCAGACTGTCCCATCAGACTGTCCTCTCAGACTGTCCCATCAGACTGTCCTCTCAGACTGTCCCATCAGACTGTCCCATCAGACTGTTCTCTCAGACTGTCCCATCAGACTGTCCTATCAGACTGTCCCATCAGACTGTCCTCTCAGACTGTCGTCTCAGACTGTCCCATCAGACTGTCCTATCAGACTGTCCTCTCAGACTGTCCTATCAGACTGTCCCATCAGACTGTCCTATCAGACTGTCCCATCAGACTGTCCTCTCAGACTGTCCTCTCAGACTGTCCCATCAGACTATCCTCTCAGACTGTCCCATCAGACTGTCCTCTCAGACTGTCCTATCAGACTGTCCTTTCAGACTGTCCTCTCAGACTGTCCTATCACACTGTCCCATCAGACTGTCTTCTCAGACTGTCCTATCAGACTGTCCTCTCAGACTGTCCCATCAGACTGTCCTATCAGACTGTCCTATCAGACTGTCCCATCAGACTGTCCTATCAGACTGTCCTCTCAGACTGTCCTCTCAGACTGTCCCATCAGACTGTCCTCTCAGACTGTCCTATCAGACTGTCCTATCAGACTGTCCCATCAGACTGTCCTCTCAGACTGTCCCATCAGACTGTCCTATCAGACTGTCCTCTCAGACTGTCCTCTCAGACTGTCCTATCAGACTGTCCTATCAGACTGTCCCATCAGACTGTCCTCTCAGACTGTCCCATCAGGCTGTCCTATCAGACTGTCCTCTCAGACTGTCCTATCAGACTGTCCTCTCAGACTGTCCCATCAGACTGTCCTCTCAGACTGTCCCATCAGACTGTCCTATCAGACTGTCCCATCAGACTGTCCTCTCAGACTGTCGTCTCAGACTGTCCCATCAGACTGTCCTATCAGACTGTCCTCTCAGACTGTCCTATCAGACTGTCCCATCAGACTGTCCTCTCAGACTGTCCTCTCAGACTGTCCCATCAGACTGTCCTCTCAGACTGTCCTCTCAGACTGTCCCATCAGACTATCCTCTCAGACTGTCCCATCAGACTGTCCTCTCAGACTGTCCTATCAGACTGTCCTTTCAGACTGTCCTCTCAGACTGTCCTATCAGACTGTCCCATCAGACTTTCCTCTCAGACTGTCCTATCACACTGTCCCATCAGACTGTCTTCTCAGACTGTCCTATCAGACTGTCCTCTCAGACTGTCCCATCAGACTGTCCTATCAGACTGTCCTATCAGACTGTCCCATCAGACTGTCCTATCAGACTGTCCTCTCAGACTGTCCTCTCAGACTGTCCCATCAGACTGTCCTCTCAGACTGTCCTATCAGACTGTCCTATCAGACTGTCCCATCAGACTGTCCTCTCAGACTGTCCCATCAGGCTGTCCTATCAGACTGTCCTCTCAGACTGTCCTATCAGACTGTCCTCTCAGACTGTCCCCATCAGACTGTCCTCTCAGACTGTCTATCAGACTGTCCTATCAGACTGTCCCATCAGACTGTCCTCTCAGACTGTCCTCTCGGACTGTCCTTCAGACTGTCCTCTCAGACTGTCCCATCAGACTGTCCTATCAGACTGTCCTCTCAGACTGTCCCATCAGACTGTCCTATCAGACTGTCCTATCAGACTGCCCCATCAGACTGTCCTCTCAGACTGTCCCATCAGACTGTCCTATCAGACCGTCCTCTCAGACTATCCTCTCAGACTGTGCCATCAGACTGTCCTCTCAGACTGTCCTATCAGACTGTCCTATCAGACTGGTCCCATCAGACTGTCCTATCAGACTGTCCTATCAGACTGTCCCATCAGACTGTCCCATCAGACTGGTCGTATCAGACTGTCCCATCAGACTGTCCTCTCAGACTGTCCCATCAGACTGTCCTATCAGACTGTCCTCTCAGACTGTCCCATCAGACTGTCCCATCAGACTGTCCTATCAGACTGTCCTATCAGACTGTCCCATCAGACTTTCCTCTCAGACTGTCCCATCAGACTGTCCTCTCAGACTGTCCCATCAGACTGTCCTCTCAGACTGTCCTATCAGACTGTCCCATCAGACTGTCCTATCAGACTGTCCTCTCAGACTATCCTCTCAGACTGTCCCATCAGACTGTCCTCTCAGACTGTCCTATCAGACTGTCCTCTCAGACTGTCCTATCAGACTGTCCCATCAGACTGTCCTCTCAGACTGTCCTATCAGACTGTCCCATCAGACTGTCCTCTCAGACTGTCCCATCAGACTGTCCCATCAGACTGTCCTCTCAGACTGTCCTATCAGACTGTCCCATCAGACTGTCCCTATCAGACTGTCCATCAGACTGTCCTCTCAGACTGTCCTATCAGACTGTCCCATCAGACTGTCCCTCTCAGACTGTCCTCTCAGACTGTCCCGATCAGACTGTCCCATCAGACTGTCCTCTCCGACTGTCCTCGAAGACTGTCCCATCAGACTATACTCTCAGACTGTCCCATCAGACTGTCCTCTCAGACTGTCCTATCAGACTGGCCTTTCAGACTGTCCTCTCAGACTGTCCTATCACACTGTCCCATCAGACTGTCTTCTCAGACTGTCCTAGCAGACTGTCCTCTCAGACTGTCCCATCAGACTGTCCTATCAGACTATCCTATCAGACTGTCCCATCAGACTGTCCTATCAGACTGTCCTCTCAGACTGTCCTCTCAGACTGTCCCATCAGACTGTCCTCTCAGAACTGTCCCAATCAACTGTCCTCTCAGACTGTCCTATCAGACTGTCCTTTCAGACCTGTCCTCTCAGACTGTCCTATCACACTGTCCCATCAGACTGTCTTCTCAGACTGTCCTATCAGACTGTCCTCTCAGACTGTCCCATCATACTGTTCCTATCAGACTATCCTATCAGACTGTCCCATCAGACTGTCCTCTCAGACTGTCCTATCAGACTGTCCTCTCAGACTGTCCCATCAGACTGTCCTCTCAGACTGTCCTATCAGACTGTCCTATCAGACTGTCCCATCAGACGGTCCTATCAGACTGTCCCATCAGACTGTCCCATCAGACTGTCCTATCAGACTTTCCTCTCAGACTGTCCTCTCAGACTGTCCCATCAGACTGTCCTCTCAGACTGTCCTATCAGACTGTCCTATCAGACTGTCCTATCAGACTGTCCTATCAGACTTTCACATCAGACTGTCCTATCAGACTGTCCTATCAGACTGTCCCATCAGACTGTCCTCTCAGACTGTCCTATCAGACTGTCCCATCAGACTGTCCTCTCAGACTGTCCTCTCAGACTGTCCTCTCAGACTGTCCTATCAGACTGTCCTCTCAGACTGTCCCATCAGACTGTCCTCTCAGACTGTCCTCTCAGACTGTCCTCTCAGACTGTCCTATCAGACTGTCCCATCAGACTGTCCTCATCAGACTGTCCCATCAGACTGTCCTCTCAGACTGTCCTCTCAGACTGTCCCATCAGACTGTCCTCTCAGACTGTCCATCAGACTGTCCCATCAGACTGTCCTCTCAGACTGTCCCTATCAGACTGTCCCTATCAGACTGTCCTCTCAGACTGTCCTCTCAGACTGTCCCATTCAGACTGTCCTATCAGACTGTCCTAGCAGACTTTCCTATCAGACTGTCCCATCAGACTGTCCTCTCAGACTGTCCTCTCAGACTGTCCCTTCAGACTGTCCTATCAGACTGTCCCTAGCAGACTGTCCTATCAGACTGTCCCATCAACTGTCCTTCAGACTGTCCTCTCAGACTGTCCCCATCAGACTGTCCTATCAGACTGTCCCATCAGACTGTCCCTATCAGACTGTCCTCTCAGACTATCCTCATCAGACTGTCCCTTCAGACTGTCCTATCAGACTGTCCCTTCAGACTATCCTCTCAGACTGTCCCATCAGACTATCCTATCAGACTGTCCCATCAGACTATCCTATCAGACTGTCCTATCAGACTGTCCTATCAGACTGTCCTATCAGATCCTTCTGTGGTCTGAGGTGTGTTCCCAGTGAATTTGTGCCGATAATCGGCTCTGAAACGGGTCGGGCCGACAATCATAAATATTAAACTTGTTCAGTGTTTACGACCAGAACTCTTTGTGTGTGTGGTGAAAGCAGATGACTCCTGACCAGAGTCCTGTACAGGTCCCCTTTTCCAAACCCCCTGTACCCACGTACATTAGACCCACAAACTGACCCCACCCGTTATTAAACCCATTTTCTACACAGAATGTCTTTGAAGGGCTTCATTTATGCCTGAAACAGACACTATCATTAAACCTCTGATCTGTTCTGATCTTTGCCGTTCAGTGCCATCTGTGGGTGGATGG